>NC_042302.1:1608566-1703566 GCF_901000725.2 Takifugu rubripes | reverse complement strand
TACTTTTTAACCGTTACGTTCCAAAAAACCAGCACTTTACGCAAAAGGAGACACCCTCCAGCTTCACTCTGAATCTATTTCTTGGCCGCTAGATGGCGCGCTTTGTTCATATAGATCAGAGGTGTCAAACTCAAATACCCAGTGGGCCAAAATTCAAAACTGGGACAAGGTCACGGACCAACATTGATATTGAAATATTGATATTAGCTATAACACGGAACTTTTTGATATGGACCCAAACTAGTTTTGCTCATCAACTGAACATGGAACAAGCAAAGCTTAACACAATACAATATATAATTTATTATTGCACCCATGCAAAATCGAAATTCAATTAAAAAAAACACCTCATGGCATTCATTTCTTCTCTTTTAAATTTCAACAGCAATCTTTTTCCATTGTAAGTTAATGTGATGCCTTTTCATCTCTTCTACTTTCTGGTGCCTTTGAGTCATTTTCAGGAGCTTGTGCTTGTCTTGGTGTTGCATTATATAGCGTCATCTGTTGTTGTTCTCCTTGTAATGCACATTGGCTCCACATACAAGGCAGACAGGTCCGTCTTTTATATATCTAAACAGATTTTCTGTCTCCTACCTGTTCAGAAAGGTCCTGTTTTCTGCCTTTCCTTCAATAATTTTTCAGAGGGGTAGTGCAGTGCCAGAATTAACATTAGCATATAAGGTTGCTATGACTACTTCCTCTCTCTTGGTGGTTGGCAAGCCACAAATTGGTGCATTACCAACACCAACTGATGTGGCGTGTGGATTTTCACACCACAACGCCAGCAGAGAATTGCTTCGCGGGCCAAATAGAATTACATTGCGGTCCAAATTTGGCCCACGGGCCAGAGTTCGACACCTATATTATAGATGCTTAAGTAGGAGGGCTCATGTGATTCATGTGATGCTGCATGTTTTAATCATGTCCGTAATATCACACATGGACAGGTTTAACTGCGGTAAATACACGTTTTTGCACACCTAGTTCACAATTACCGCATTATCAGTTTCTCACCGAGAAGAGATCAACCAACCGGAATTACAATATGTTCTCTTAACAGGTCACTAAATCGATCACACGTTCCTGTCCTGCCTGTAAATCGAGGCGATCACCTTGCAGAAATAACAGAAGGTTGCGGCTATAGTGGTAAGTTAGCCCAGTTTAAAAATCAAAGAAAGGATATGAATTGGATAGCCTTCAAAATAAAACAACGGCGTTAAAGCTAAAAGAGAAAAGATAAATTAACCAATACAAACCCATACAGAAAATATACTAAATCTTTAAATACGATCACAGCAAACAATAAAGACACTATGACAGACTATTTGGGGATACTTGGTAACATAAAATGTATGAATGATTACTAAATGGATGTATGTTCCTGTTTTGGATTGTTTGTTTTGCATTTTTACATTGTTTTTATTGATGAATTACTTTTTTCCTATACATTTTCTTGGTGAATGATGAACAAAATGTAGCCATCTCTCGACATTCAAAACGATAAACCTAGCCCTAACCCTTCCGTTATACCCAAATCGCTTTTGTATTGAAAATTATAACCGGAAACGGAAAACATCTGATTAATGTGACGCTTGTCCTGCGACGACAGTATATGCAGCTGACAGAAGCGCGCAGGCGGGCTAGTCGCTAACAAGTTCTGTGAATGTCGACGCTGTGGTCCACTGTGAACATAATTGCACTTATCTGGAAGTGAGTTTTAAGTATACAAACTTCACCAAATGACCAAATTGAAAACGCCGACCTGAGGAAGACGCAGGCTAACGTCACATTTAGTAGGATGCGCAGAAAGAGACACTAAAACGTCGTCAGCTAACAGTTAGCAGACAGAACATCGTTCAGGGGAACTGACGGAATATACCCCACCACCCTCGTCCTGAATCAGCCACACAACCTTCGCTGCCCAGGAGACCGCCAAGAAAGCAGAGGTAAGCTTTAATACAACACCAAGGCTCTTATGTTAATGGTAAATAAAAACGCAGCTAGCATCTTGGCTGTGTAGTCGAACTGACGAGCGCTCGGGACAGAGCGTACTATTATGTAATAAACCGGGATCCGCTTCCAGACGCTTTCTATACATCCCAGCCACTTCAGGCTGCAAGGCCATTCCTAGAAACAGGCAATGATCGAGTGGTAGCTTATATTTTTAGGGCTGCATTTAAGTACGGAAGTGCGGGATGGAAATGAATGCTGGTTCTATGCACAACTGCAGCGAATATTTCGCTCCATAGTGGTCAACACGACCACTGGCTTGTGAAAAATGGTTTTTAATCACTATTGTTCAGTAACGTATGAGCATGTGAGTTGTGTTGCAACTTTCCTCCAGGAATATATTTGTCAGACAATAGTTTAGAGTCCCAGGCAGAAGTTTCAGTAGATGTCCACCATCAGCCTTGTGATATAATGTCTTATGTGACATTGTGGATGCTAGGATTTAACACTGCCATGAACTGGAAAATAGAGGCCAGCATGATTGTTATTAGGTTTATTTATTGAAATGTGCCAAAAAAGAATAGGGAACGCTGTGCATTTTGAGATTCTCCAATCTTTCCAAATTCCTTATCCCTTTTCCAGAAACAGACTACGCTCCAAATTTATGTGTTGGTCATTTATCAGCGTATCTGCTCCCACTCACCTGCTTTATTTACATCTTTTCCACTTATTTGCATGGAAAGTCCGCACTTTCCACCCAAGCTTGCCACCGAGACCAGACTGAGTTCAGGGCTGTAAAAGCAAACAGCCTATTTGGCATCCAAATGTTTCTCTCTTTTACTGCAGATGTCTGGCCGACAGGCACACTTAGGCACACACAGTTTGTCATTTGGGACAGGAAACATTTAATTCTGACTGAATTAAAACAGGAAATGGAATCAGGGAAAAAAAATGCATTCGTTCTATTGCCAACAGGCCATTACAATTTGGCATGCACTAGCCAACAAACCAAAAATGACATTTACAGTTTTTCATTTCAAGGATGATTTTTCTAAACAATAAAACACTGTGGGCAGTTTCTGAACAGTCAAATAATCACCCAGGCAGAATATTAATTAAACCTGCTGTACGGTATCAGTGTTGCTGGGCTCATGTGAAGGAGACGGACTGTTTGACATTTATTAATGTCTCATATTCCAAAATGATTTACCGTAAATTCTGGACTACAGAGCGCACCTGACTAAAAGCCGCATAGTCTAATTTTAGAAAGAAAATCAATTTTGTACGTATACAAGCTGCACCGGATTTTAAGCCACAGGTATCCCACGTAGTAATATGAAAAATTAGATGAAAACATTCAGTACCGTATATGTTTTTATTACCGTAAGAGACGAGTCACTGACGAGTGACAAACAAACAGGTAAGAAACGACAGATTACAGTTCATACAGAGACCTCAAATCCAATTTTTATCACGTCAGGGTTTTTTAAAACTTTTCTTTTAATTTAATCCGCTTAGCAACATAAACAAATATATTGTAGCGGTAAATGCTTTTTTTTTTCTAACGGTGTCTGTAATGCAGCTACCTTGAAATATACGTTTGTATCAGCTACACACAAATTACGTTGTTTATGCTTTTTTTACTCAAACAATGAACAATCTAAAACTCCCCGATGGCCCACCTCTAAAATCTTCTATTTTCGGGCCACCTGCGATGTTTACGTCTAAAAGCTTTTGTCGTCTTTTTGCTTTGGACCAGTTCTTTATGATGGCGTCTCCACCTTCTCGCCATTGATTACCGTAATGCCAAGATTACGCGCGGCAGCTCGATTTCCTTCTTCAACCGCCAGAGTGATAACTTTTAACTTAAAAGTCGCATCATATGCTTTTCTTCTAGTATTTTCCACGTTGATGAGGGTTAGTAAAGATGACCGATTCACAATAGTTGTGATAGTGCGGCACGAAAAAAAAAACATAAAGAAGCCGCACCGTAGAATAAGCCGCAGTGTTTAAAGTGTAGGTTGTCTGTGTAGGTTCTCAATCATCCAGGTCATTGTATCCAAGGTAGTTTTCTATGTCAACTGGACTGGGTTTCTTCTCTTGAAGACGTTTCGCCTTCTATCCAGAAGGCTTCTTCAGTTCTGAAATTGCTGGGGAGAGAGCTTGAAAATATATAGCCCCTGTGGACCATCTGCATGCTAATGATCTGGGTGGTCACCTGAGAGTCGTTAGCAGGGTCGTTGGTCGGGTCGTAGTTTCTGTTGAGGTGTCTGCTGGATCACATGATGGTGAGTCACTGGGTCTCCTGGAATGGTGTGAATGTTTGTTTTGCTGTTGGAAGGAGTGGAGGACTGCATTGTATGTGGGTGATAGGAAGTGCAGTCTGTCCTTTGCGTTTCGTGTTTGCTCAAGCAGGAGAAAGACGAATCAGGGATGATACAGTATTGACCATGTTTGATTCTGCATTTATTGCTATGTTGATAGCTCACTAGACATGGAACCTCCTGTTTTAGTGTTTTCACACTATCACACTATTACTAAATGGAATTCTGGAAATACATATTTTTGCATATTTTTTTTTTTAGCTCCCTCAGCAATAACTAAAATTATTTACTGGACTCAACATGGAGACTTTATCCATTGTTGCCTCTGCTGCCGTGCTGTAGCTGCCTTAAATAACACGCCACTTTCCCTCCACACCCTGAACAGGCCATTGTGTCTGAGCTCGTGGGTTGGCTCATGAAAGCCCAGCTGAGACAGTCGATGCGATCCTTTGACCGCACCTCTGATTCTGGTCCGTTCAGCTGCACCGCAGGAGGATTCAACACTACCTCGAGTTGGTTTTGTGTGAGCCGCAAAGTTACCCACAAGCCACCTCTGCAGAGAAGGAAAAACATTTCCTTTTGTTCTTTTAGAGAAAAGAAATGAACAGGTATAATGTAGGAGGATATTTGCTTTCTTTTCTGTTTTGTAACTGGGATTTTAAAGGGGATTATATTGTTTGATTACAATGAGAGCAAGGAAATATATTTTAGATTAGTTATTTTGCTTTAATTAGACCAGGGACTCACTCCTAGAGGGAAGCAACTAGCCGTGATTTCCAGACAAAGCGTATGCCTACGATCTGACATTCCTTGGTGATCCAGTCTGATTGCTGGTCTGGGCACCACTGAATTAGATGTATCATGACCATAATAAGCAGCCAACCACTGTGATTTGTTTCTGCAGTCCATCAACAGTAATCTCACAAGGCAGTTGGTGAATAACCAATCAAGATGATTTCTAGAACTTGCAACTGTGTTGATGAACACACTCGTGAAGATTGAAGTCAATCTTGTAATTCTGATTAAACCATAACTGATCCTTAACTGTTCAATGCCAAGAACAGACTACTGTTTTCTGTTCCACGGTGGTCACTGTTTCAGATCACTCTTCCACTGTGGTCAAAATCACCCAATCATACCCTATAAAGAGCACACAATATCATGGGCTGTGTCTTTTTGGGGCTTTCTGAGCGTTCAGTGTCTCCCCGGCCACTTCCATCAGCTCCTCTGGGGGGACCCCCAGCTGCTCCCAAGCCAGGCGAGAGATGTAATCTCTCTATCTGGTCCTGGGCCGGCCACGAGGCCCCCTCCCGGTGGACCATGTCCGGAATACCTCTAAAGGGAGGCGTCCGGAAGGCATCCTAGCCAGATGCCCGAGCCACCCCAACTGACTCCTCTCGATGTGGAGAAGCAGCGGTTCTACTCCGAGTTCCTCCCGGATGTCCGAGCTTCTCACCCTATCTCTAATGCTGAGCCCGGCCACCCTGCGGAGGAAACTCATTTCAGCCACTTGTATCCGCGATCTCATTCTTTCGGTCATCACCCAGCGTTGATGGCCATAGGTGAGGATTAGGACGTAGATCGACCGGTAAATCGAGAGCTTTGCCTCCTTCTTCACCACGACAGGTCAGTTAAGCGCCCGCATCACTGCTGACGCCGCTCCGATCCGCCTGTCGATCTCACGTTCCATCCTACCCTCACTCGTGAACAAGATCTCAAGATACTTGAACTCCTCCACCTGGGGCAGGACCTCCTCCCCAACCCGGAGAAGGCACTCGACCTTTTTCCGAGCGAGAACCATGGACTCTGACTTGGAGGTGCTGATCCGCATCCCTGCCGCTTCACACTCGGTCGCGAACCGTCCGTTTATTTAATGTACTCAATGTATCCTATAGCACAATTGTGAAAATTGGTGTACATCTGATCCCTAACAAATCATACAAGGAGCTAGACATAGATTTATTTATTGTTAAATATTAAGAAAAAGATGTTAGTCAACAACAGTGTGATCAGGGGCAGGAAGCTAGCGGATCAAGGGGAGATGCCAACAATTTGCAACAATAAGGAACTTGCATAAGATCACATAGTGCACCATTAACGTGATATTCAAGTGCTGTGGGCCAGATCCAAACTTTAGACCAAGACTAAAGCAATTATTGTACGGAGTTTGCATCTGTTTTAAAGAAAAAGATGTATTTCAGTCATGAGTGTAGAATGCTTTGAGAGACATCCTCTTTTTCTTGAGCTCCTACTCAAAGAGGTACTGGTTTCAGCATCTGGGTGCTGCATTCCTCTTGTTCCAGAAATCATCCCAGTTCCTCAAGTAATAACCCTCTCGAAGAGCTTTGAGCTGAGAGGACGACAGTAATGCAAGCTCACATCCTTGGCTCATTTGTATTCTTTCTGTACAGCGACTGTAATGAAAGAAAAATAAGTGGTCTCTTGTCTTATGTGTTTGTATGCCTTCTTTTCAGAATGAACTAGTTTAAATGACACTTGAGGTGAGGTTTAGGAAGGATAAGACTATTTAGAGCTTTCTACAAATATCTGTTTCCTAAAAAAATACTTTGAAGTATTTTTGGAGCACCCGTGCCTAGACTCAAAAATCAACATTAGAACTTTTTGCTTTTTTATTGCCATGCACAAGGCCACAGTTTATTTTACATTGTTTTCTAATATAAGGGAGGTGGGGTACAAACACTGTGTCCTTGCTAGCAATCTGTTGGATCTGGTTTAGTGCAAGCCTTCACCACCAGAGGCACCTGGATCTTTTCTTTCTCTCCTGGTGGAAAAGATGTTTGAGCCTTTGCTCTTTTAGTCCCTTCACTTCTTCCACATGACATCCACCAGCAGCCCACCCATCGATTGGTTTGCAAGTTTCTCTGGATGTTCTTCTGATGTATTCAGACATAGGAATTGCCTGGAGTTAGGACCAGTGATCCATCAAGGAGCGCTCTCTGCCACTGTGCAGCCAACACTTGCTGCCCTGCAGCTGTAGCCCACATCTCACTGAACATGGAGGAACAACCTATGTCATGATGTCATCTCTGTCTGTCTGTCTCCCCTCCTCTCTTTTCTCTCTCTTTCACCTTCTCGCACTGACCGGTTGTGTTTTCGCTGCTGGCGCTGCATGAGGTAGGTCCTTCAATCACCTCCCTGCGCGTTCTTGCACCTGTGCATGCTATAGCTCTTGTCATCTCTCAGTCTATCCATCCAATCTCACAGATACAAAAATATTACATTCATAGCTTTGCGGTACAATATTTCAGTGAGCTTGTCTTGACTGCCCAGAGTGAAAGAGACTGTAATCCAAATGCTGGGATGAGAAAGCGAATAATTTTTCTGTCCTCTGACTGATCATGAGATCATGAGGTAATTGTTATGGAGGTTGTTTCCTGCATTTCTTTCTCCTTGTGCCTATTTTTAAAGGTCACACGTCTTGCGACCTTTGTTGTCATCCCTTCTGTGCCTGCAAAATCTAGAATATGAAACATTGTGCTTTCAAAATCTTGAACATTGTCTCTGTTTTCTGTCGTTCAAATGTAAAATTACGCTTAACCCAAATGGAGTGTGCAGATCTGTTTTGGAGTAAACAGAGTCATATTTTTCTGTTGTCTTACAAAGTCAAACTGCTGTATAATTTCAAGATGAAATGTATGTTCTTGGTCTCGGTTTTAATCAAATACATTTTCCCCCAAAATGCGACTTATAGTCCAGTGCGACTTATATATCTATTTTTCTTCTTTATTGTGCTTTTTTTGGCTAGTGCGGCTTAAACTCCGGAGCGACATATAGTCCAGGAAATACGGTATCGCCAAGAAAACCTCAAGTCAATCCCATAGAGCCATATTTAATTAGTCAGTTTACTTGACGCTACCATCATGCAAACACTTAAATTAGACCTGTTCCATGTGTAATTTCTGCTTTATGACGTCTGCTGAAGGTTCCTCATTAAAAATCCATACATTTATTTGGGAGCCTGAAAGGAGTGATTGCTTTTCTGGAGTTTAATTGTCTGTCATCAGACAAACGATCCGCCTCATTTACATTCCGTGTGTCGTGAGACTTTTGCTGCGTTTGATGAAATCCTGCATCATTTCAGGAGGAGTTGATGCAGTAGAGGCCTTGTTCAGAATTCTGTCAACAGTTTCAGAGTGACAATGAAGGACAGAAGTGTTTTGTTGGTTCTAAAGTACATCTCATGAAAAGCCCAGCTGGTAATTGTTATGGAGGTTGTTTCCTGCATTTCTTTCTCCTTGTGCCTATTTTTAAAGGTCACACGTCTTGCGACCTTTGTTGTCATCCCTTCTGTGCCTGCAAAATCTAGAATATGAAACATTGTGCTTTCAAAATCTTGAACATTGTCTCTGTTTTCTGTCGTTCAAATGTAAAATTACGCTTAACCCAAATGGAGTGTGCAGATCTGTTTTGGAGTAAACAGAGTCATATTTTTCTGTTGTCTTACAAAGTCAAACTGCTGTATAATTTCAATCTCATGGATGCTGATTGAACCCCCAGAAGTCACTACAATCTCCTTAATATCACAGGAGTTCATATCCTCCTCCCTATCCACCTCATCACAGTCTTATCAGCACGCATGTATGTGCAGAAGCACACGGCCCTAGCTGTGGATGACCCTCTTGTTCTCTCCCTCTTACCAGAATCACCATTTTATATAATATCCTGTTGGTCTGATTTAAGATATTGAAGAACCTAGACTGAAAGTATGATAACTCGGTTGCAATATCTTGTTTTCAGCTGTTTGTTCTATATATCCATCCATCCATTCTCTACCGCTTATCCGGGGTCGGGTCGCGGGGGCAGCAGCCTAAGGAGAGAAGCCCAGACTTCCCTCTCCCCAGCTACCTCCTCCAGCTCATCCGGAGGGATCCCCAGGTGTTCCCAGGCCAGTCGAGAGACATGGTCTCTCCAACGTGTCCTGGGTCTCCCCGGGGGTCTCCTACCGGAGGGACATGCCCTGAACACCTCACCAGGGAGGCGTCCAGGGGGCATCCTGACTAGATGCCCCCCTGTTCTATATAATTTTTAGTAAAATTCTGTGTAAACCACAAGATACATATACCGTATTTTCCGGACTATAAGTCGCACCTTTTTTCATAGTTTATGAGGGGGTGCGACTTGTACTCCGGAGTGACTTAAAAAAATACATTAGTACAAAATTTCACATGTTCGTTATTTTCACAAACAAAGCAAAGCAGATGTGTACTTAGTTCGTTGTGGGTCATAAAGCTGAATTTGTTACGTTAGCATACTGTAACCCTATTGCTAATCCATGCTAATTGCCTTTCAAGATGAAATGTATGTTCTTGGTCTCGGTTTTAATCAAATACATTTTCCCCCAAAATGCGACTTATAGTCCAGTGCGACTTATATATCTATTTTTCTTCTTTATTGTGCTTTTTTTGGCTAGTGCGGCTTAAACTCCGGAGCGACATATAGTCCAGGAAATACGGTATCGCCAAGAAAACCTCAAGTCAATCCCATAGAGCCATATTTAATTAGTCAGTTTACTTGACGCTACCATCATGCAAACACTTAAATTAGACCTGTTCCATGTGTAATTTCTGCTTTATGACGTCTGCTGAAGGTTCCTCATTAAAAATCCATACATTTATTTGGGAGCCTGAAAGGAGTGATTGCTTTTCTGGAGTTTAATTGTCTGTCATCAGACAAACGATCCGCCTCATTTACATTCCGTGTGTCGTGAGACTTTTGCTGCGTTTGATGAAATCCTGCATCATTTCAGGAGGAGTTGATGCAGTAGAGGCCTTGTTCAGAATTCTGTCAACAGTTTCAGAGTGACAATGAAGGACAGAAGTGTTTTGTTGGTTCTAAAGTACATCTCCCATCATTTGAAATGACAACATCACTACAATCAGCTTAGGGTCCAGATGTGATTACTGTCCATGTGTGTCCACCTGTGTGCTGTGCTATAATCTGAAAACAATCAGCATCAAGTCACTTTTGCACTGTCAAAACAACACCAACAAGCAGTCCAAACAAATAATTCTGTTTTTTCTGTCCATGCTCACTTTTGTAATAAAATATTTTAAATCTGCTTAATCTGACCATCAACACCAGCATCTCTGATGGAAGCCCAGTTATAATTGATGTCAGGGAATTTTAACTGTTCTTGATACTCCTTCCATTAGCTTATCAGCCAACTCCAATAAATGCATATTGATTCAGATTGATTCGCCACTGCCAAGGTACAGATTTAGGATACTCTGTCCATTTGCCCTCTGTCTCTGAGGGTGATGCACACACTACTACAGATTGTTAAATGCATGTTAGGGCTCAAAGCGTTAGTAAGTGTGGGAGGGAGACAATATGATGACAATGTATTGTTCCTGAGGAAATGGCGGGTCCATGTTTTTTGTGTTAAGGGCTTTAAAATTGTGACTTTAAAGATTGTCAATTAGCAAAATTAGCATTTTAATACTTAAAATGAAAATGAGTGCACAACAGAGACTTATACAAGTATGCGATTGAAGAATCTGTAGAAGCAAATAATAATTTTTTTTAAACAACTTTGACTTATTCTATACCTGTCAGGTGCTATTTTACGTATGTTATTTAAAGCCAGGCAGTATGAATAAGAGTTGGAGGTGTGACGTAATCCTTCACATATTAAATAATATTAAAACATTTAATCTGTGGTTTAAAAAGCAATCCCATGCACATCTCAGCTTTAAGACCAAATCACTCACTTCAACCTTTATTTATTCAACTCAGAAATTAAATAACATGCTGTGGTGAGCTACAATGAGGAAATGGGAAGACTGGTGCGCCTGTAAAGGCAGCCCTAATGCGATATGCTGGGTCTGCTATTGCTGTTTAATCTTTTGCAAACAGTCCCTTTTTATTGCTGCTGGAATGGAAAAATAAACTAATTCAACCTGCCTTTGACTGTCATCTCACTGTTTGGTTTACACTCCCACAATGCTTTATTTCACCAGCAGTGACTCACCCTAACAGGGTGCACACCAAACCTTTTAAGCAGTAAGTCTTTGCAATGAAACAGCAATCAGAAAACAAGTAATTTCTCCAATAGTGATATCATCTTTATCAACCCCTGTTTGCGAGGCAATTACCAGCAATGAAAAATAATCTCCTTCTTAAAGAAGGTTATTTAAAAAACCCCAAAAACTCATTTGTGGCTTTAGGGCTTTATTTCTGTTTTGTTTTTGTGGACAAGTAATGAGCCTATTGGGGTCATGTTTGTGGACAGATATCTATCACAATATTCACTCTGACATACGCATCTTTGTTTGTTTGGTTTAGGTACAAAACTTTATCTTGTAGTACCGTAATTTCCGGACTATAAGCCGCTACTTTTTTCCTACAATTTAAACACTGCGGCTTGTTCTACGGTGCGGCTTATTTATGTAATTTTTCTATCAGCCGCAAGGGGCGCTCGAGCGGAAAAGGTAAGAGAGACCGGTGGAATATATGTGTCGAGGAAGATGCAAGTTTAGTGTAACTTTGCGCTTTGTGTATGAATAAAATGAGCATAAACAGACCCTCATCATGGAAAATGCAAGAAGAAATTTTACCGGGATGTTTTTTTTTAACCAGCCCTGTTAGTGTTACTGCCGTATTGCTGCTGTGTTACTGCCGCGTCACAGGCACTGTTTGAAAAGAAAAGCAAAGGTAGTGTAGCGTGTTGGGGAGGGTCAGTGTGGGAATTTCCCAGCATGCTTTGTGGCAGTGTGTCTGTGGGTTCAGGTTGGTGTTAACCCTGTTTTTGTTCGTTGTAAATGTTATCTTTTGCAACTTTCAATGTTAGTGTTCTATTTATTGAGTTCTGGTTGTTGATGTATTTAATTACTGTTTTAATTACTGTTTGCCCCTGCACACCATAAGCCAGGTTATGTGTGTGATTGAAGACCTCCCTTCGTTGACGTGTCTTTCGTTCAGTGTAAAGTGGATCTTTAAGATGGCAGAAGTCTGCGGCTATTAATCAGGTGCGCTCTATAGTCCGGAAATTCACTTTTTTGGATAATGAGTAACTGTTGTACATGTTAGTTCTTTCGGTTTTTTTGTATTACAAGGGAACATTTGGGTCTCAGCTCCTCTCATTGACAAATGACATATCCAGTTTTTATTAATGTAAACCTTTTTTTACCTTTTACCTTTATGTGCTCTATATCTGTTTATTGTTGGTTTTAAAATTCATGAGAATGTCATAAGTCATCCTAATGAGACCCCCGCTGTCCCGTGTCATTCATCAGACAGGTGGCATCCAGCAGAGACCTTCCCTCGGTAGATAAAGGTTAAAAACGCTATCGCCTTCCACTGTGGAAATGTACCCTCTGGTTGGAGATAATTTCCTATATTCATCGAAACAAATTCCAAAACTGAGCCAGTGTAAATATCAACCTGTGCGTTATCAAGGAGCTAGAGCTGCTTTTATTTTGTTCTTCGGTTGGGAAAATGCTAGGGGGAGAAAAATTGACTCCGAGTCTTACAGACATATGAGAGAAATCATTTGTTTTCGTGATCGATGGGTGCATTTAAAATAACCACCCCACTGTAGTTTTAAGGCCATTTAGACAACAACTCCTGACGGCAAATTACAGCCTAAGAGAAACGAAAATGATCACTGTGGATGTTTTAATAAAGGGTGTGTTGGTTGTCTTCTTCTCAACAGATATGCAGGCGACAGAGCAGCAGTAAAAGGTGTGGCTCTGGATTACTGGTAACTCAACCATGGAGTCCTCCTCTGAATCCCAGCAGGAGCCTGACAAGACTTTGGTGAGTATTGTGCACTCATACAGTTTATTATTCCAAATTTAATTGCCCCTCAACTTCACTGCTCTTGTTTCCTGTTGGCGTCAGTGAAAGCATGTTGCTGAAGTTCACTTTTGAACCTTAATGATTAGGTTATTGTGTTAATGCTACTAACCTGCCACAGGCCAGACTCTGCTGCAAGCATTGGAACTTCTTTGTGAATAAATGTGTGTGTGTGTGTGTGTGTGTGTGTGTGTGTGTTTGTACTTGCTACTTAGCAAAGTGAGGCCATTTTTTGGAAGTAAGGCCATTTTGGCTCATCCTAACTACTTCAAAAGACTGTTTGACAGTTAACATGTTTTAGGTTTTTAGAATTGGGTTTAGGTTAGGATGAGGGAGTTCGTTGCGATGGTTCAGTTTGTGTGTGTAGCTTGCAGACTGTTAAAGGAATACCCAGAATCCTTATTCTAAAATGATCTTTCATGTGCAGGAGGGGAAGGAAACAGCTAACAAAATACGTTTACATTTTTTCTTCTTCACTGAATCAGCAAAAGTTCAAATAATTTTTCTTTGGTAGGGAAAAAATGAATGGATTTTCACTTGCATCTACTTTCTATATATGCCCTGTCTCAAGTATAACTAGATATCAAGTTTAGAATTTCACACGATGATCAACATGGTTCCCTTGTTCTAACTTGTGAGGAGAGTGAAATATCACTCACGATTCCCTGCCAAACTAGCGTTCCAGTTAATCTGGGTTAAGGTACCATTATTAATTATATTGGCATTGCATTGAGACTGTACATTAACAAATCAGTTTTTGGGTGCTGTGCAAACTGGTGTAGATTCAGAAGACTTTATATAACTGGACAGCCTTCACACAAGCCAGTCACAGTGTACCGTATTTTCACGACCATAAGGCACACTGTATTAAAAGGCGCAGTCTCAGCTATATCTGTATTTAAAACATACATAAAGCGCACCGTATTATTAGGCGCATGCTGAAACATATAGTAAAAAATGACAACAGAAGTAAAACAGTGAGTTTCGACACATTTATTGAACAAAATATTCATTCTTCCACCACAAAACCATCAAAAGTTTTCATCTTCTGTATCTTAATTAAACAGCTGCGCTATTTCAATGTCCAACATCCAGAATTCCTCTTCTTAATCATCTGAACCGACCAGTTCCGGTTCGGCGTTGATTTTGTGAAAGCTCTTCCAATACATGAAGACGGTATCATAGCCCATGCGTCTATAATCCACCCGCATATGGTGGCATAACTTGCCCGCCGCTGCCTCATAGATGTGGCTGGGCGCGGTTATCTTGTCGCGGCAGTAGGTGCGGAAGATGGCCGCCCTCTCCTGGTAAACCGCTGGCAGCCGCTGCGCAACAGTTGTCCTCGCGCATATGGAGAGATGCCGCCTCCTCATAAAGCGAAAACACTAAGATTGCTCGATTGCCATTTAGTGGCAACCCAGTAGTGCACCCACCAAAGGCGCACAGCAGATTTTGGAACTCAGTCCACACACAAGGCGCTCCATATTATAAGGCGCACCGTCGATTTTTGAGAAAATCTCAGTGTTTTAGGTGAGCCTTATAGTCGTGAAAATACGGTACTGTATTTCTTCTTAGGTCACCACGGCGCATTCACACAATAGCTCCTCAATGCACATAATGTATAAAGTGGAAACTTCTGGGACCCTCAGCAGTTTATCTCTCTGAGAGGAAACTGTTTGTAGTTCAAGACTTCACCGTCATATTTGTTTGGTGAATTCCTGTACCTGGGTTGCGTGGAAGAAGCGGCATGACTGAGACCCCCATTTTCACAAAACTTACAGGCACATGATGGATTTTTTCATATGTCAGCTTTGATTCAACCTTTTCTATGGGGATCAGTAGGGAAATAACAACTGCAGACAACAGGAGTCATAAAAGCGCTGGCTGCTTCTCCCACAGGCCAGCATGTGACAGCACACAATGAGACGGCAAAGCAGCACAGCTGTCAACTCTTTTCCACTTGAGCCTTGCTTAGGTTGCGTTTACTGTAAGCTGTAAGTAGGAGAGACAGCTATCATCAAGAACCTCAAAAGTCGGTTCACTATGAAAGGAATCAATTCAATTTAACATATTTTTGAGTCACTTCAATTGGGTGTAGGTGCAGTTTTCAACCTTAATTACTATCATTTTTGTTGGTATCTTAATGACTGGTCAACATATTCAGTGTATAATGGACCTACGTTACAGAAACTGCACTCTCAACAGATATGTGGTAAAACATAAACTGTTAAGCATGAATTCCATTCTTCTGATTGTTCCTGATTCATGCAGGAGTGTCCTCTTTACTGCACTTTACTCGGGAAAAGTCTCAAGAAAATCCACAGTCAAAGAAAAGAAAGAACCAACAAGTGAATAAAAATTAGTTTATTTTGTTAAATCAGACGTCCATAGTTATAGAAGGATCCCAAACTGAAATGCTACACGGACACAGGAATGCTGCTTTTCCCCTTTCACATTCACATTCTCACCATCACAAGTCAGGAGCTACTTCTGAAAACACCCCCACTTCTGTTTCCATCCCACCACCATTCATTCTGCTGTCATTTTCCTTGTTCTTACGGCATTGAAAGAGTTGGTGACCTGCTGTTTAGAAAGAAAAGGCGCATTATTACCCTACAATAGCTAGGAGGTAAGAGAAGACAGTCTGTGATTAGATCATCAGTGCCTGAATGGATATGAGCTGCTTAAATAAGAGAAAGAAAATTTTGGTGGCTGTTGAATTGTCAAGGCATTGCAATTTTTGCAGTGACTTTACATTTATTGCCTGTGGTTTCACTGAGAAATCCACATTATCCATTATCCAAAGCAGGTTTTAGCTAAAAGACTTGACAAAAACATGTTGTGTTAATGTTTTACCCAGCATATTATTGAGAAATTATGTCTGATGATTAACAATCACTCATGAAGCAGAAGGAAAAACAGCGACAGGTTAGCAGCTATCTGTCATTGCGTGGTGTTTGTCATGCTGGTGCTGTTGTAATACCACTGAGCAGAGATGATTAGCAACCTTCCCGTTACATCATTGCACTGGATGAGTGTTAATAATTGCAGGAGGGGAATATTTCATCAACATGGTATAATAAGATGTGGGAGGCTGCTGAAATCCATTGGTGAAAAATAGCTTCAGGCTACTTTGTTGAAGTAAGAAATTGAAGCCTTGACCATAAATGAGGGCTCTTTCGTTCTCAAGATAAACCAAATAAGGTCAAAGTAAACAGAGGCCACCACTGATATTTTTTAAACCTGGATCGTAATTGTGGCCTCTTGATTTGAATGATTGTGAAAAATTCTGTCCCTTTTTTTTGTCCCTTCTAAACACACAGCTATTTCTGTGCTGAATTTCTTTACTATTTTAAGAAAAGATATTATTCTATGCTATGCCACTATACTGGTTTACGTGTCAGATGGTGAAATGTAGAGGCTCTATTTTTGTCAGAATACTTGATTAAAGAGAAAAAGTGAAGATATAAAAACAAATCAAATGAGGAAGAGGACAGAAAAGCATCCTCTGATACCACCTACCGTAAATTCTGGACTATAAGCCGCTACTTTTTTCTACACTTTAAACACTGCGGCTTATTCTACGGTGCGGCTTATTTATGTTTTTTTTCGTGGCGCACTATCACAACTATTGTGAATCAGTCATTTTTACTAACCCTCATCAACATGGAAAATACTAGAAGAAAAGCATATGATGCAGCTTTTAAGTTAAAAGTTATCACTCTGGCGGTTGAGGAAGGAAATCGAGCTGCCGCACGTAATCTTGGCATACATTACGGTAATCAATGGCGAGAAGGTGGAGACGCCATCATAAAGAACTGATCCAAAGCAAAAAGACGACCAAAGCTTTTAGGAGTAAACATCGCAGGTGGCCCGAGCTTGAAAACGTTCTGGAAGACTGGGTCAACACACAGAGAGCAGGCGGCTGCGGTGTTTCCGCTGTACAAATCAGACGGAAGGCAAAAGCAATCGCCACCGCGATGAAAATAGAAGATTTTAGAGGTGGGCCATCGGGGAGTTTTAGATTGTTCATTGTTTGAGTAAAAAAGCATAAACAACGTAATTTGTGTGGAGCTGATACAAATGTATATTTCAAGGTAGCTGCATTACAGACACCGTTAGAAAAAAAAAAGCATTTACCGCTACAATATATTTGTTTATGTTGCTAAGCGGATTAAATTAAAAGAAAAGTAAAAAAAACCCTGACGTGATAAAAATTGGATTTAAGGTCTCTGTATAAACATACAAGTGAAAAGAGTGGCTGTTGTTTCTTACCTGTTTGTTGGTGTCACTCGTTGTCAGTGACTCGTCTCTTACGGTAATAAAAACATATACCGGTACTGAATGTTTTGATCTAATTTTTCATATTATTACGTGGAATACCTGTGTCTTAAAATCCGGTGCGGCTTGTATAAGTACAAAATTGATTTTCTTTCTAAAATTAGATTATGCGGCTTTTAATCAGGTGCGCTCTGTAGTCCAGAATGTACGGTAATTAAAAGGAAACAAATATCTACGATGTAATAAATTACCCAAAAACAACATTAACCTTTAGTACTGTAATTAAGGAGAGAGGTGGAATTATTTAAAAGGGTGGGAGTGGAATAGAGGCCTGAAATCTTTTCCAACATCCCTCCTTGTTTCCTCCTGTTAATGTTTAGTGTGTGTGTGTGTGTGTGTGTATATGTGAAGGACAGCCAAGGCTGAGCAGTGCTCTCTGTTACACTGAGTTGAGTATGTGTGACTAACAACATAGAGCCACAGCAAGCTCACCTCCGACAGCTGACTGACACGCACTACATGTTTCCTCTGAACGCCGTTAGAACGGGAAACGGACCCAGTGGGCGGGTTTGAAAACGTGTTGAAGTTCACTGCGACAGAGTCGCTTTGGAAGGAAATCTCTCTATTTGGAGGCATTTCACGACGCTGAAAAGCAATTGGAAAATAACCACGTGGCTCTGCTGTGAGTAAGCGTTTAAAAAAAATCTCTAGATGTTGTGAATGAAAGTGGATTGTTTTCTATTCTTGATTTAAATGAAGGTCAACGCTCACAAAACACACAAGATGCTGCTTGTGTCAGCCTGGGTTGGTGTTGCGTTGTTCGTTATTTCCTAAGAGACGTCTCTGCATGAGTTTGCACTAGTTGAACTCCAGTTGATATGAATCACATCACATCAAGGCAAACATGTGCCCGTGGGTTCTTGCTTAAGCTACATAGCGAGTAACAGAATATGCATTTTGGGGAAGTAAGGATACTTTGGCTGTTTAACAGTTAAGATTTGAATCTTCTACTTGAAAACCACGTTTAAACTGCAAATGTGCGAGTGGGAATGTTTAATGGCCACAGTCCACATCACTCAATGTTCATGGTTCATGAAAGTGAGGACAAATTGATTTGGTAGAACCGTTACGCAACCGTTTTCCAGAAATAGATTGTTGTTGTTTTTTTGGTTTTTTTTTACTGGTTTGCCACAAAGAAGGTGGGGATCTTAACAAGAGCCCAGTGGTGCAGGCAGCAATGCTGCAGTGACTGAAGTCATTACCAAGTTCTGTTGTTGCTTCTAATAGACAGATTCAGAGAGACAGATAATTCAGATTAAATTTTCATTCAGTGTGAATTCTGAACTCCAAGGACATCCGCAGCTCTGACAGACCTTTCCTGCACTAGTGAGGTGATTCACACTATGAAAGACTGCTTTACTTTTGGCTGACTTTGACCAATCTCTACACTTCAGAATGAGCTGTTGGTAATAAAACTGCTGTGAATCGATGTCATTGGCATCTGTTCAAACAATAAAGGAGGCTACTGTAAATAAATATGTTTTTGTTCGTATGTGAAGAACAATACAACCCCTTTAGCATACAAAGGGTAGTGAAATGGGTATGTATGTACCTAAATGAATGTAATAAATGTGTTGTTGGTTTAGCAGAGGTAATATGTTGTGAAATTAAAGCAATGATTTATGGCTATACTGTCCAAGTGCATGCCAGACTGGACACGGTTCAGTTTCAGCAGTGATATAATCACTGTTCTGACCCTTATACAATTAATATAACATTTTACCGATTAATAAAATGGACTAACCTTACCATAAAATAGAATGGGGCGGTGGGGGGAAATACCACAATGTGATTCAGGTCTTCAGCTGCAGTCTTTGCATAGCACACCAGACGATAATCTTTAAATAGAAAGGGAAGATGTGAACTTAGGTTATGGTCATCATTTCTCAGAATTTAAGTTTTATTTGCATGCTCGTGTTGCCTTCACATTCATGTATAATACAAATTCATGTGTAAGCTTTTGTGTTTATTGTTGTCCTTACATTTGTAGCAATATTTAGACTGGTTCATCTTGTCTTGACAAATGGGTTGTTTCATTTTGTGCAGTTCCTCACTGCTAATGGCCGAGGATAAGATGTGTCCTTTTGTTGTGAATGACTTTGTTCTGAGTGAACCATATGCAAACTCCTGTTGAAAATCCTCACGATCTGATTAGACTACATAGAGTCCAGCATTCACTAGAATTATTTACAAAGTAGCATAGCTTAGCATTTAGTGCTGAAACATAATGGGCAGATTATTTTTGAGATAATCTACCAGATCTACCAAATCTATTTTTTCTCATTTTCCATCTCTGTGGTGTGTGGACGAATCAAGCACTTTGGGTGGCCAGAGTTGATGAAAAATGTCAATAAATTCCATTCCATAAATAGTTTGTATACCTTGTGTTAAGAGATTGAATGTTCTTTTCATTCTGGGGGTTCTTTAAGGCTTTGACCTTGTATACAGAGAAAAATCTATTTAATGTGAGAGCATCATTTCAGCCTTTGCTCTCGGTCACATTTCCCAGCAGGATATATCATAAAAGGTGCTCTTCATAAAACCTGCTGTTGTCTGCTTCTAAAAGGAATCTGGGTCAGGAATCTGCTGCAAGTGAGGTTTAAACATTATGTAATATGTCATGGCTTTTTAGCCTCTGCAGATGTACCTCATCTTTTTAGTGCTAGAGAGAGCTGCTGATGCCTAGTTTAGGTCTTGGAACCCACAGACTGCCCTTCTGACACCTTCCCCTTTAACAAGAACACTGTCCATGCTTTGTCTGGCCTGGGGCTTGAGCCAAGAACCTTCCGCTTCTCAGCCCAGCTCCCAACAGATCGAGCCATCACCGCCCGCCCACATATTGAGATATAGTACCAATAGCAACCTTTAACAATGTCATACAATTATGAGTTTAACCAAATAAAGAAATGCAGTTATTGTTCAAATTCTGTACACTTTTGACCAAAAATTGTAAGATAATACAATTCTATTTCAATATTTCTAAAAACGAACTCTGACATTTTCAGTTCACTTTTTTTTTTAGTTTCCTTTGCGTCCACACTCTGTAACATCATCTACACAAAAGCTGCTAATTAAAAGTACTTTAATGTTTGTGGAGCACTTTGTCATGTTTGACTAAATAAAATACACAATCACTATGTAATTAATTGAAAGGTCACACTTTTCCAAGTGCTTGAAGGGCTTTATTGAAAACAGTAGTTGGATTTGTTTAAAGCTGACAACTTTGACATTTGTCAAGAACAAACTTGACAACCCTGGCTAACATGTTTCTCATTCTAGAGAATTCTTGTGTGGACCATTATCAGTCTGTGGTTGTTGTGATGGAAGCAGTATTATAAAAGTAAAATCCTGTCTGGGAAGGGATATTAAAAGAAGCCTACCAGACGGAATGGGCTTTCTGTTGCCCTTTTGACCTCAAGCTGGTGTTTTGCAACTTAACCTTGCCCGTCGTGCTACTTTCTCACCCCGATAAAATGAGCTGAACTAAGATTAAAGTAGAAAACAACTGCTCGTTGCCTCATCACAGAGCCTCCTTAAAAGACCTCTGATAATCAGTGATAGTTTCTTAATCCACTGCCCATATTGTAGTAAGCGGCTCTTGGGGAGGTTTATCCTCTCAAACAGTGGCTCCAAAGGGTTCTACCCAATCAGCAATTTGATTCCCTCTTGATGATTAACTGACCAATATCCAATCAGTAGCATTGTTCTCTTAGTTTTACTGATCTTCCTCCCACCATGTTTGGTCAGACCGGAGATTAGGACAATCTACTTTCTTCCAGGAATGTCTGACGTCAGTTTTCCACCATTGCGGCCATACGGGTCGCTATCGCGTTGATTCGAGTCGTGTAAAATAAGCTGGACAACGTAAGCCTTTGAGCTCCGTGTTGGACATTTAACTTTTCTTAGGCCTGAGACATAATCATGAATGCATCTGAGGTAGAGGTTGATGTTGCTCTGCTCCTTACTGTTGGGGGGTGAGGGGGTATGACCGGTAGAGGTCAGGGCTGTCAAACCTATTTTTGGCCAAAGGCCACATAGTGCATCAATTTGGCCTTAAATGTGCTGGGCTACTAATAAAATGTCATAATAATCTTATTTTATTATCTTAATTTTCTTAATGAATTCAAATGTAAAATTCAAAATTCTGCGTGTGTGTGTGTTTGTGTGTGTGTGTGTGTGGTGAACACTTCACTCATCCCTTTTAAATGGTATGTTATTGAAAAAAAAATGTATCCCCAAACTGTTCATTTGTGCACATATGTCTGTTCACATTTTGGTTGCACTAACGTCTGTTATTTTTCTTTTGTTTTCTGTCTTATCTCCCCCCATTTTTTTTATTTGATTCTTTTTTTGAATGTGATGTCATCTTGCGTGGCTTTGGCTTCTCCCTTCCCTCCACCACCACCACCACCACCGCCGCCGCCGTTGCCGCTATTGATGTGTTGATGTTGACGCTGTCCCTCACCCCGCTGCACACATCTGGTCTTCAATACAACATGGTGCCCGTCCCTCTTCCCCTGCCCTCATCTTCATCCAAAATCTCTGTTTCACCCTTTTTTTTTCAATCCCTGCTACTGTTTCTTTTTTCTTCCTCTTGTACTTTTTCTCCATCCTTGTCCCTGATAGCACCAGGCAGAGTTGAGAGAGCACCATGCCACCTCCGGTAAGCAAGTAACCCTTCAGAGGAAGAGCTTGAAGCAGGGATGGGCAACTCCAGTCCTTGAGGGTGGATCCAAGCCGAGTTTTCTGTCCTACATGTAGGCAATGCTTTCACCTGGGGTTCCACCTCCCTTGGTGAAAGCAGTTTATGTCTGGTATGACACAAAATCCTGATTCCTGACCACAAGGAGTGGCGTTGCCCATTCCTGGCCTAAAGTGTAGTCTGCAGGCTAAGATTTACGGGATAGGGGAAAAATTATATCCTCGTTTTATTAAAACTGTAAATCAACTTTTTATTACAACTGTAAATCAACTTTTGCTAAGACTATTTATTCAGATGTATTATTTTCTCTTCCAGTTCTTTTGTTTTTTTTAAAGATTGGAACCCACCTTTCTGGGTTTGAGTTATTTTTTACACTTTTATTAAAGCTGTAAAGAATCATTTTCTTGATGGTTTCCCACTTCTGCTGTGGGAATTCAAAACAAAACATTTACATAATATTCTCATAATGCTATATGTGTTTGGATATGTTTCAGGATATTATTAGATAGGTAGTTTATCACATATAACCATATTGCTGTATTCTCACATTATGGTATTATATGCAGTCTGAGTAATGATACTCATAAACACGATATGATGGTTATTATTTTTCCCTAGAGTGTGTATCTTAATAAATAATTAGTCAGGTTTAGGATCTCCATTTAATAACAATTCTTAGTACTTTTTACTTTTTCATTATTGTACTTTCAAGGCAACAAGTAGGTATTTATTCACACAGTTTGAGTGCATGTGACTTGTAAACAACTCAAGATGTCACTTTTAGTGATGTAATTTCTTGATTGGTCCCTTGCCAAACAAAGTGTGCCTTCCTTGCATGGAATATGCCTCCCTGCTTCATTTTTTACTCTCATCATAATTGTATGAAAAACTCTGATGTGTCTAAAGGAAAATATGACTCTCTTTCTCATGTCTTTTGTCTTCCCGCAGCTGCTGTAGCGTCTTGTGATGACATCATCCCTCTGACCCCCAGCAGGATGAGCCAGCGCCAGGTGAAGGAGCGGGACAAGGAGAGGGAGAAGGAGGCAGGCCTCCAAACACCCAACAGGGAGCACGTCACCTCTCCCGCCACCCTCAGTCCAGGAGTCAGCTACAGTCACGGTGAGAAGCATTTCATATTATCAAGGTTGTCACGCCTTCGTTTTAACTTGTTTTGAAGATTCTTGCAAATTTAAATGAAGCTACGTTGACCGGACACAAGACGCATCATAGCAATCTCCTCACAAATGTATACACGGACTCAAAAACAATAAACACACTCGTGCAAGGCTTTCAACCTCTTGCTTCCATTCATGTTTCTACCATATATTCCGGACTATAAGTTGCACTTTTTTTCATAGTTTGTCAGGGGGTGCGACTTGTACTCCGGAGCGACTTATATGTTAAATAAATACATTATTACAGAATTTCACATGTTCGTTATTTTCACACTGACAACCACAAGAGGGCGCTCTAGGCATGTGTACCTGAGGAACAAGTTCCTTTTGCTCGGATGTTCTTCATGCTATAGTGAATAACTGTTAATATGTTACGTTAACAAAGCAGACACGTACTCAGTTCGTTGTGGGTCATGTAGCAGAATTTGTTACGTTAGCATACCGTAACCCTATTGCTAATCCATGCTAATTGCCTTTCAAGATGAAATGCATGTTCTTGGTCTCGGATTTTATCAAATAAATTTTCCCCCAAAATGCAATTTATAGTCCAGTGCGACTTATATATCTATTTATAATAAAGAATAGAATAAAGCCTTCACTTGAATTTCTAACTACTTGCTACTCCTTACTACTCTATATTCTAGCATTTACTCGGACTTAATCATTACAACGGACTGTCATAGGTTATGGTGGGTTACTGTAATGGAAATAAAAATAGTTCTGGAGATTTCATTTGGTGTTTCATGTGATATTTGGAGTTCCCTCCAAATCATGAGTAGATGGCAGTTGTGGCATTGCAGAAGGTAAACAGTATGGTGATTTATTTTATTATAAATATCTTGATGAATTTTGTCCCTCTTTATATATTGAAGACTAAAGCACTGAGATCTGCAGTCAACACTGTCCCTGATGGATTTTGGTTCATTTTCGATCCATGCCCATCTCATCCGGGTTTCACAGAATAACAAGGACCTGTGCTCACTTCATGAATTATTCAGTTGGTTTTTTTTTTTAGCAATCCCTCATTTTGGTCTTTGCATTTATCACTGTACATGCAGTAAAAAAATGTACTGGAATCAGGCAGAATAGACTGATACTCAATTTAGCTTTGCATGGTTTAAAAGGAGTTAATCTTCTTTTGTATTTCATTGAACCTTTTGATACATCGCAAGGAACAAATCAAATGGGATGAATAGCTGCCAAGAAATAAGCTCAAGGTTAAATTTCACTAGTCTTGTGTTGCTCGACCATCTTTTTGTTTTACTGCAGCACCTCCTTGTGGATAAAGATGTCGTTTGTACCGAGGAAGGACATTTCTGTTCATCTATTTTCTCTCAAATTATTATAGTGCTACTTCCTTGCTGTATTTAATACCAAACAATATGTCAAAACAAAATATTTGACTAGAATTTGGAAATATGGCAAGAAAATGATTCTACGTCCTACATAGGTCACATATTTTGAGGCTGTGCAATAACTGTATAAAAAATGTGTTGTGATGACTGTTACTAAACATTTTGTGACAGTCATTTAATTGAAAATCATCATTAAAAAGATTTATTGAATGATGAAGGTTTTTCACAAATATTACAATCAATTGAAAATTTAGCTCTTATACATGATACTGAAAATTAAATATCTCACCATCACGTTAGAGCATAATTGGATTACTAGCTGCCAACCCTGTAAAAACAGCAGTAGAAAATGGATGAATTGCTCACATCTAAATCAGCTCAGTTGAAAAATCAGAGAAGTTGCTGCCTAATTCAACCAGAAGAGGGCGGAAGCACAACATGAAAAACAGCAGTAGAACTACACCAGAGAGAGAAAGTGAGACTTTATTGCAGTGGTCACCAACCTTTTTAAAGCTGAGGGCTACCTTAAGATTCCCAAATGGCTCGAGGGCTACCAGCTCAAAACATATGTATAAACATATGTAAGAAATCCAAAGCACACAATATTCACACAAAAAACCAATAATCATAACTTTAGGACAAGTACTTGTAAATGAATGTATTTATGTTTCGTTGTCAAAGTGACATTTATTTTTTGCAAATGAACATGTCACAGTTTCATTCAACAAAAAACAGAACTCAAATTGTTTTTCCCAATACATGAGATTGTGTCAACTCCAACTTTGAATCTGATTTAATCAATGATCAATTGACCAGGTGACATGGTGTTTTACTAAAACACTGTTCAGTCTTGTCTGTCCGTTAGTGAGAAACCTGCCATTCCATATTGTCCACTAGTTTGCTGTATCCTGGTGTGTAGTTTGTCACTGCCACCCTCAGTGACTCTTGTAGATGTGAATCAGTTAGGCGTGATCGGTGTTTATTTTTTATAAAGTTCATATTGGAAAAGGGTGATTCACAGAGATATGTGGATCTAAAAAGACAAGCAACCTTCATAGCTGCTGTGCAGATAGATTTGTACTTTTCCAGGCTACTGCTTTAAGGTTCAGGTCATTTTGCAAAGTTCTTATTTCCATTTCCACCTGCCCTCCATCCAAGGTGAAGGTTGTACTTGGGTTCTCAGCTCTCTGTGGCGTCTGTTAAAAAGGCAAGGTCAAGCAACCACTCAGGCTGTTTCCGAAACCACCCCCTATACCCGACAAAGTGCACTCAATAGTGTGGACGCCATTTTGAAATAGTGTCCGAAATGTTAGTGAGTATCTCTGTACTCTATGTAGTGCACTCAATGTATCCCTCAATGCACTGCGAAAAGTAGTGTACAACCGATGCACCCTAACTCGGAAAATATATCCCATCAGCCTTTACGGTATCACGTGATAATCTATCAATGGCGGGCCAAAATTGTCCTTCGTAGTCGTCTGTTCCTCCTCACCAGACGACGGGATTGCAGCAAAAGAATATTTAAGATGATGAAAACTATTTCTGGAGCCATTTTGTGACGCTGATGATGACGATGTCCTTTCTTGAAATGTTTTCAGTACAGTGACTTGAGAATGTACCATCATGTCATGGCCCGAAAATGTCACTGGACACTAATTATTTTAGATTATAAGGAATTGTTATATAATTATTGACATTAATATTTCCATCTATTATTATTATTATTATATAAAGATAATAATAGGGTAAAATATTGCATTTTCATAAAATGACCGCTGAATGTATTTTTAACAGTCACCAGCCATTTTATTAGGCACTCCTATGCTAGGAAAAGGTTGGATCCACTTTTGCCTTTAGAATTGCCTTAATTCTTTGTGGCATAATTTCAACAAGGTGTTGAAATTGTTGAGGAAATGTTCCTCAGATTTTGGTCCATATTAACATGATAGCGTTTGCTGCAGATTTCTACCACATCCTAAAGGTGCTGTGTTGGATTTAGATCTGGTGACTGGATGCCACTGGACTCCATGGAACTCGTGGTGCATTATCCTGCTGTAGCCCATCTTGGAATTTTGATGTGGTGTTTGTTCAGGAATGGTGTTCTTGTTTCCTTGGTTATAATGAATGGTTATTTGAGTTAGTCGCCTTTTCTGTCTTCTAAAATAGTCTGCCCATTCTCCTCTCAACTCTGTTGAGCTTTATTTGGAGGACACATTATCACCAAATATGTTCGGTTTTCCTTCAAAATGTCTTGATAAACTCGGGAATTAAGTTTTCTGTCGACGTCAGCAGGCCCTGAGGCCCCAAACCATGATGTCCCCTCCACCTTATTTCACAGTTGGGATGAGGTGTTCATCTTGGTGCCGTTTGTTCCGCACACATAGCGTTGTGTGTTACTTCCGCACAACTCAATTTAGTCTTCATCTGTCAACAGAATATTTTGCCAGTATTGCTGTGGAACATCAAGTGCTCTTTTGCTAACTTCAAACATGCAGCGATGGTGTTTTTTGGACTGCAGCAGCTTCGACTGTGGTCTCCTCCCATTGTTTAATGTTTTGCTTCTTGTAGATTTGTGAACCAAAATGTGCTGAAATGTCTCCATTTGTAAACAATCTGTCTGACCGTGGACACCTGAACATCAAGGCCTTGAGAGATATTTTTGTAAACCTGTCGAACTTCAGACAAGTCAACAATTGTTGATCGTGGGTCTTCTGAGAGCTCTTTTGTATGAGGCGATGTTTCGATCTGGTGTGTGTGTTTTATAGGGCAGGGCACTTTTACACCAACGCCTTAAATCTCTTTGTATTGTTTAGACCAGACGTGCTCACACTTTTTTAGCATACGAGCTACTTACAAAAGGACCAAGTCAAAATGATCTACCCAGCACAAAAATGCAAAACATCTAATTATTTTCAAATGTATTGAGGATTCTTTGTATGTACAATTTATGTTGATGTACCTTGCATAACCCAATGAGCCAATATTGCAAAACACACATAATAATTAACTATGAACATTTTTTGTAATTGCCTGAGTTTACTTTGATGACTTGCACTGAATTGAATCAGCCAGAGATGCACAGTCCGGCCAGTAGCTGCAGACAGCCAGCCTCAAGCACACTTCCAAATGTTCATCAGTCATAGTGGAACGGTATTTGGACTTACAGTAATAATCTTCATTGGCCCGGCAGATGAGGCAAACGCACTTCGAAATTGACATTGTGAAAAAAAGGCCACCTCCGATTCCGTATGAAAGTGATTTGGTTTTGTCTTCTTACTTGGTCCCGCTCCCTCATTCATTTTGATGACCATAAGCTTTAGCGATGGCTTAAAATCAGAGGTAATTCGCTGAATAGCTTAGCACTTAGCGCCTTTGTTTGCCTAAAGTTCAAAATTCAGTTGTCATCTAACTGGCTGCCCTGTATATCAATCAAGTGATGGGATGAATGATAGGCTGATATTTTTATGTCACGCTGCGATCGACCGGTAGATCGCGATCGATGTAATGAGCACCCCTGGTTTAGACTTCAGGTTGGCTGACGTCTGGCTCCAATTAGTTCTTGAAGAAGTCATTAGCCTAGCGGTTCACATACTTTGTCCACCTTGTACTTGTTTACATGTCATGGTCAATAGATACATGATAACATACTTTTTGTCCATTGTTAGTTTAAGCAGACTGCGCTTTTGACCTAGATGAAGATCACATTTTATGACCAATTTATGCAGAAATCCGTGTAGTCCAAAAGGTGTCACGTAGTTTTTCTTGCAACTGTAAGTGTGGGAATTCACCTTTGCGCAATATTAGTTTTGCACAGTGGAGAAAAAAATGGATTATGCACATGTTATCTTTCTTTATGATGCAATTTGTCAATGTTGGAAAGAATATGAGGCAAAAATGAATGCAAAGCCTGTTTGTGCAGAGCATAGTGAGTGACAGAAGGCAATGAGTTTACATGAAATCTAAGAGTGAGAGAGCAGGTGGGGTCGTGGATTTAAGATCAGCCTCAGGGATTATGCTCCATCAGTTGGGGTTAACAACATGGGGCCGGTCTTCTATACATGCTCAGCCACTGTCAGTCCAGAGTTCCTCCACCCACGCTCCAATCCAATGAGTGGCTGAGCCCTTGGAGGTTTAAGACAGACAAGTCTTGAGGGTTCACATACGGTTTTTAGCTCAGGAACAGTATGGGGACAGGTGACAATGACAGAATATGTTAGCTTTGAAGCCACAGTGCTGCATGGATTGTCTCAGAAATGGATCTAAAACAAGGCTGATTTTAACAAGATTTATTGATTAGAAAGCTGTCAGTGCCTTACCTTGGTCACTGCCCCTTTTAGCCAAAGGAATCTCAAGGTATGATGCAAAGTGTCTGACAAGCTCATGTTGATTAGTGGATCAGATAGTGCTCTGATCTGTGCTGTCTTTTGTGGTGTGCCGGTGTGTGTGCATAGCAAGGTGCGTCTTATGTGGACAGAATGAACATCACACCAATGCAACATTATCTTCTCTCACAATTGTTATCATTCCGACGTTATCATTCCGAACGACAGGCCAAGTAAAGAAATCCAACATTTAGATGCCTGTTGGCCAGTGATCAGAAAGCCACTTTGTTGCCAAGCTAATCCCAGGCTTACAGGGTCTCCTAGCAATAATACAAATATAGATACGTCTGCCTGTTGGTTGACCTACTGTCTGAACTTCCCAACACACTTTGTATGAATTTCACATCAAGGTGTCAGAGGTGTTGCTGCTTGCACGCTGTTGTGTTGCAGTTTGCCTGCAATGCAGCAAATTAAAAATTGCTTGGGTGAGTGAGGATATAGAGAGCTAAAATTGTTTCAGTCTTTCTAGCGAGCGCTCTTTATTTTACACTTGTTACATTGAATTCAATAGGAAGATTAATGTCCTTATATTGTGCTGTCAAGTTTTGCTCCCAGTCATTAAGGTGTATCATAAAAAAACCCAAGAGAAATAGGACTGAGGTTTTCAATTAGTCTTTGCCTTTCAGTGTTTTCTGCAAATGTTCCGATAAAAATAAATTATCTATATATGAAGCCAATTTTCAGATATTTTTGGTTTGCTTTTGAACACTGGCAGCAACATGTCTGGTTTTGTCTTTATCAGCATGCATTATGCAGCATTTGCCTCAAACCTTTTAAAAAAACTGAGGCTTTTAAGAGGGTCATTTTTCTTACTGTGCTCCATGTTATTCTCTAAATGGATGTTTGAAAGGCTGACTTTCACTTTTCATTACTTAAAAAGATGCATTCTGCTCAGCTTTAATACTATTAGGCTCATTTGTACTAAAAATAAACATGCATGGCAGCACTGTTGTTTTTTTCTAAACTTTTGGTGATGGCTAGTAAATATTGCCATTATTTAAGTTACTGACATCATACCTAATCACAACAGGATAAACCGTTTAGTTTCAGGTGCACCACATATTAAATGATTATTATATATCATATAAGGAAGGATAGAACACCATATTTCTTTTTCCATCCCTAACAAGTTACTCATTCTTAAAGTAACACTTTTAAACTGCTTTAATGGTAGATATACAGCAAACAAACAGACTACTTGATTTATCGCAGCCATTAGTAAAGTGATAAATGTTTCCATTGTACCGTACACATATTTTAGGGCCAGTAGCAGCAGGTGAAGGGTGCATGAAAATGAGCTTTTCATCAACTTCGTGGCACAATTGTTCCTAAAAATACAGCTGGATTAGCAATGTTGAGATTACAGTATCTCTGGGTACACGGTGTTTAGCACACAGCTTCCACCACTGAAGCTCTTTGACATGTGACAGATGAAAGACTAAATGTGCTTTTGTCTCAGTCAGGTGTATGTTTGCTGCATTACAAAGGCATTGGTGTGATGCATTTCCTTCTGTCCTCTATAGTGTTTTCCTTTAAGTTGTGTTTGTTTTTAATAAATGCAGAGCTTTCGGACGTTACGTGCTGTTTTCCTTGAGGAAAATAAGAAAAAGTTCCTAATCACCTTATACACATCTCCCACTTTATTGATTAGGCATCTTTGTCTCGCCACAAAGCCGTAAATCAAATGTGTTGCTGCACAGCAGCATTTGCAGTAAAATGAGTGAAAAGCTTTGATGTGTTTCCCTGGCATTGCAAATGTAGAGAGAGAAAATAAGAGCTACGATATGTTGAAGCTAAGCTCCATCTCTCCTTTCCAGCAATAGGAGAGGGTGTAGGAGGGGCGCAGCTTTTTCGTTATTAAGCACTGTCAGGCTGCTGCTGTTTCCATACACGCGCGCACACACACAGCAGAGTGTCAGTGTGTGTGAGGGAGGAAGGCAGCAGTCGGTTGAAGGAGGTGTAGAGGGAAGAGCAGACTGCTTCATTGCTCGCTGTCTGAGGCGCTCTGTTTGTCTGTGCACGCTTTAGTCAGTCTATTCGTCCTGCTCGCTCGCTGCGTGGGACAGATCTCCGACCTTCTACCCTTGAGTGAGTTTCCTGAGGACTCCCCAGTCCTTCCCCTTCTTTCCTGCCACACACCAAGGGAGCTCCCGCTGTCCCCATGATGAAGGAGGAGGGTCTCCTGAGTCGCCGGCGTTTCTCTACATGTGGTGGGACGGCATCCCTTCGACCTCCACACCCAGACGGGCGCAAACTTATCCGCAATGCCTCCTTTGGTGGTTATAATGAGCTGTCACCCCTCTCGCTGCCAGGTGGGTGTTTGCCGGTGCAGATCAATGGTGTTTTGAAGCTCTCCGTGGTGAAGAAATTGTTATTTTTCATTGATATTAAGATGCAAAACTGACTTCTAATCTCTTCATAGTGTCTGGGTGAATTTGTCTTTGTGAATTTAGTTTCTGTAATTCTGAATTTAGTTTCTCCATGTGCTGAACAGGAACAAACCTTTAAAAAAATGCCCAGATGAATACATTGAACATCAAAGAACAACTTTGTCTCCGCTCTTCAGCTAGCAAGAACGTTCTGTTTTTCCAGGGAAGATTTATATTTCTATGTTTATTTTTAATATTTTCCACTGCAGCTTTTTAGTTGACTTGTGTTCTTAAGTGATAACTTTCAACTCCTGGAGTGAGCCACCGATTTAAGCTCTTTTTATCATATATTCCGTAAACAGAATTTATTTTCCTCTGTTTTTGTCTTTTTGCATTTACTTTAATGCATCATTCTTACAGAGATTACCCCACTAAAGGTCTTTGTCACCCACAAAGCAACACTGCATGGAAGCGTAACCTAGCATAGAAATCAAATTTTCTATTACTGAACCCTTGGTGGGGCAGAACACATCACATGTCAGTGACACTGTAGAAAGACTAAGTAACCAATTTGCAAAAATAAAACAAAAAGTAAAGTGCTGTACACAGAATTGCTGCTATCTGATTTATTTTGCTTTGTCATCTCACAGTACTGAGGGTTTTTCGGCAGCACTTGCTTCAAGGGCTGAACCCTGCCACTATCATGATTTATGTACTGTGTACTATGTTGCCCATTCAACAGGCAGAATCAATCTAATGATGGAAAATGATGCCTCCATCACCGTGCAGGAATAATCCTTTTCAGAAATGTGCCGAATCCTGTGGAACATTTAGGATTAAAGCACTTTTCGACTCATTTTTAAACCCATACCTTGGTGATGTTTCCTTTGTTTGTCCTGCCACCAAAGGACACCACTCTGGGGGCAGACAGCTGACAGGCCCTGGAGCTTTGACAGTGGATGTTCTCTGACTATTTCACCTTTGCCTATGATGTGACTGTTTCTAACCTTTAGTTATCCTGGACGTGCTGACTTTGCAGAGAATGAAGCTCCTGCTACACGTTGATGCAGTTACACTGATGACCTAGAACATTAGCCCAGCTGTTTGCCTTGCTCAAGGATATCTGTGCAGCAGTTGTTAATGGAGAGCAAATTGTTTCCTCCCACCCTTCTGTGTCTGGGGATTCAGGCTACAAGACCGTTTCTTCTCTCTTTTTGACGTTGCACCTCCTCCAGCAATGCAAATAACTACAAATGTGAAATGTTGTCTGAGTCATGTTGTTTTTTTTCTTCACAATCACTCCCAATCCTGCTTTTCTTCCCATCTTTTAGCTGCTCTGCCAACAGCTTTCAGACGCGCAGGTTGCACTTACGCACCATTATTCCTCCATCTATTACTTTTACGTCAGTGTCTATATTTTGCTCCTTTGTTGGTCTGACAGAGTTGGCACAATCGTTCATGGTCTTTAGTCAGAGTTTGCTCTGAGGCTCATAACATCTTCAGTGACGTGTTATATGAGTGTTTGGTGACTCAGATTTGGGATGGGGCGGCTGTGCTTTGGCCAAAACAAATTGTCTCTAGTCTTTAAATATCATTTGTAAGGCAGCCTGATTGGTTCAAGGTGGACAATTCCTCTTATTGGCCAATAAATGAGACACAACTGCCACCTTTCTTGCGATGTCTTCATCACTATAACAAGGACCATTTTATATAACACTGAACACATCTTTTGTGTTTTATTATTTTATCAACTTTTTATAATCAAGAATGTTAACCTGGATTTGAGTGGGGGACGAGGAGGAGGAGGAGAATTTCATACCACTTTCTTTCTGTCAGTACCAGTATGACAAGTGACAATTTTCTCTAGAACCTTTTTGTTGTATATTTTTCACAGGATCTTAAAATTATTGAAGGAAAAGCTTTCAAAGGGACCATGTCTCTATATTCAAACAAAAGAACATCACTGAATGGTACTCTTGAATCCAGCTATAAATAGAACACAAAACAGGAGCTGCGCTAATTTACCTGCCCAAACGCATCCTAGCACATCCTGTCTGTTATGTTCTCGGGTTCTAATGTGAGTTCTTATACATTCCCCATAAAATAAAATTGAAGACTCTGCACAAATTAGACCACTTCAGCTTTACCGGTGTGCCGCCTTTACAGGTAAATGGTTTTAAAGGCCAACTTTGAGGCATGAAAGGTAAAATGGTCAATGACCAGGAACAGTTTGATCTCAGCTGAACTCTTTAAACCACATTTTTAAAGACTTTATACAAACAAACTGTAATAAGATAAGATCATTTCAAGTTATTGATTATTTGCTTGACATAATGGATGTCTTGTAATGAGCAGCTGAATCCATGCTCTGTGCACTGTTGCTTCCTCTGTTGCCAGAGACCAAGGAAAATTGATTTGGAGCTTGAAAATGGGGCAGTAAAAGCTAATAAGAGCGCGTAACCAGAGCAACCCTTGCGCTCAATAATTAGATGGATTCATGGATCATCTAGAGGTCAACATGACTTGGCAACCTACGTGTGGGATAATTCAGTGAGTATTTATATGTTCTAGCACTAAGGGTACACCTTTTATAAATTTAAAGGTAAACTATGCCATCTTGCATGACATGACTTTGTTGAAGTCTGAAGTAAATACAAAACACAACAGAACAATCTCCCCCTTCCCCCCAGTGTTTCCGTAACCCTCATAATGGAGCTGTGCTCTGCTAATATCGCTAAGATGGCTGAGCTAACTCCAACAGCTAACTCCAACTGCTTGTGGAGTAAATTTGTAGTTATATCTGCACGGGCATCACCCCCTCCCCCAAACATCATGCTGGTAATTTGCTGGAACGGGTTTGTTATGTTTCTGTACAACCTGTCCCCCTTTTTGATGTTCACAGCCCCCGTGTTGTCTCCAGAGACCAAGCTTTTTCACAGGTTATCCAGGGGGCAGGAAGCTAGCAGGGGAGATGCTGACAGTTTGATGAAAATTCAAAAAAAATTAAATCATTCAAGAGCGCATGCACCTTATCTGTTAAAAAACATAGACTCAATGTTCAACATCGTATTTTTAATCGGCCCACCAGATATATCTATCTTTAGTGAACATATTCACATCATACCTCATAGAACTCTTTACATTAGTCAGGTTTCAGTTTCAAGACATTTCATCATAATCATCCATCCATCCATCCATCATCTGCTCCTTTATCCATTAGTGGTGTGCAGGGCTGCAGTGCTCACTTCTGGTGTTCTTCTTGCTGCTATCCTCTTTGTTTTGCTTTGTCAGCTCACTATTGTCACTTATGTACTCTATATGTTACCGTTTTAACAGGCAAATTTATTATTCTCATAATAAAAAAGTGATGCCTCTATCACCATAAAGGAGTAATCCTTTTCAGAAATATGCAAAATCCCACGGAACATTTAGGATTAAAGCACTTTTGGAATTATTTTTAAGCCCATACCTTGGTGATATTTCCTTTGTTTGTAGTGCTAAAAAAGGACACCACTCTGGGGGCAGATGGCTGACAGGCCCTGGAGCTTTGAGAGTGGATGTCCATCATCGTCCTTGTCCATTAGCAGTGTTACAGGGGTGCTGGAGCCTATTCTAGTCCATCATTCACACTCGCAATCACACCTAAAGTCAATTTTATGTACCGGTAATCAATTCATCCATCCCCCAAAAACATCCCAGGTAAAAGAATAAGACATCCATGTTGACTTTGGACTTACTTTGCCAACTGTTGTTGTTAAGCCTGTTGAGACATGAGCAGTTCCTTTACATTCTCATTTCAAAATCACACGCATGTTTCTCTTCACTTCTCTTCGTCACGTCTCCTCTTGTATCTTTATTTCAGGGGGCAGTGGTGTAGTGCCTGGGGTAAATTAGCCAGTATTCAGTTTGTGAGGCAGTGCATGAATGTGGATAGACATTTCCTGTCGTGGTGCACGGCTCTTCCTCTCTTTCTGTCATGTATGAGTGAATTCACTGCAGAGCTCATCTTTTATAGAAAAGGCTTTAGTCAGGCTGCACTGCAGATTCTACAACGTCAAATGACTCTAGTTCACTATCTCATTTAGTGCACAGGTTTATGCCGTTTATACTACAAAACCGGGAAAATATAAGGGGTCTTTGACTCATTTAAATGTTTTCATCACCATTCATTTCAAGGATATAGTGAGAAGGTTTCTAATCTTAACTAATTTCCTGTATACCTGCCATCACATTAATAGTGTAAAGAATGAAATATTACTATATTAATGAACACCACTATCACTCTACTTTTGACTCAAAAGTCTCCATTTGAAGCGAAAGCTCTATGTTTCATGAAAGATCTCATTAAAGCTGAGAGTTCATTTAATTCAGAATATAAAAAGGATGAGAGAAGTAAATCCTGTATTAAGTCAAGTAATGATGTATTTGATGGGTTGCTAATGGATGTAGGAGTGTCATGTGAATGGCCCCATTGTTTTAGTCATGATGGAAGCTCTTGGTTATTTAAATAGAAAGCAGCTTACATTCATTAACAAAAACAAAAGACATGGATGATATTTTATTCCTTATTTTAAATGCTTAAAGAAGAAAATGTTTGTTCTTTTGGAAAAGGAGCTATAATGTCAATTAATAGATCCTTTTTTCTTATTTAAAATCCTCAAACTTGCCATCATGTTGCTTAAGCCAGTCTTACTTGATTCTGGCTCAGCTACGCAGATCTGTGACGTCCAGTTCAGTTCCCCCCGGTGTTTTGTGATCGAGTGGGGTGATTAGTAGAGCACCCTCTTGGTGGTGGATGTAGCGGATGAGACGCCTTTGTTTTCCACTTGGAGTTGGCATTGAGATGAGCTGTCAAATGGGCACAGATGGTTTGATGGGACTATATATTCCAGACTATTCAGTATATTCCACAAAAACAACATCCATAATAAAACAGAGGCGATAGAGACATTTGCTTGACCTTATTGGAGCCCATTTATATTTCAACACTAAGTTGCTCTGATTTTTCATGTAGTTTCTGGTTACCGTTGGACAGCCTTGTGTCCAATGGTAACCTGCGTACAGTTTGTCACAGAGGGCAAGGTTTTTCATGCTCTTGATGCATCTAATTTATTATTCAGAGCAATCGATCTACCACAAATATCCAGGAATGTCAATGGACAGTAGAGCAAATACATAATTTGTTCAATACTTGGTGAGCTTAACTTTAGATTTTAGTCATTTTGCAGACGCTGACCATGCAACTGAGATCTATGTGAATAAAACACTACCATAATTATTTACCTTATTAACAAAAGCTAGGGAGCTAAATGATAAATAACTCATCTTGTGAATAATCCTGCTGCGGCGGCACGCTGGCTGCCTGTGGATTGGAGAATATAAAATATTTACAGGTGTTACTGACTGCTGTGTCAGTGGGAAATGAGACGTGTTGGGGGTTATAAAGTGGATAAATTGGAGCTATGAAATAGAGGTTTCAACTATAGAACTTCCTTTGACTTGTTATGGAACTGTCCCTATTTCATGCCAGTGCCCCCTGAAGACTTACGTAATTAAATGTGGCCAAAGATTACAGAATTTCAACCTATATCTGACTGCCTGACTTTAACAAGCTGTGACTGACAGAATCTCCTGCTCTTTGCTAATTAGCATGATATTACTTTAGTCGATTTCTTCTCTTCGCTGATATTTTTGAGATGTTTAGGTAGTTTGACCAATTAATCATTAGGAACATTCATCAGTGGTCTGTGTTACAGGTTTTGAGCGAGGAAAGGAGGATCTCTTGTCTCTGCCTTTGAAAGAAGACTCCCATTCCATATCTAAGAGCAAGGTAAGGAGAAAAAGTACTCCTCTGAGATGTCCTGTAGCACCAAGAAACTATTAGATTGGTGATGTAATGAGACTAGTATGGGAATTACCAAAGGTGTCCTTCCCAGTCTAGCCTCAGGCAGGAGATATCCTAGTTCGAGCTGAATCAAACATATTGTGGTCACTTAGTGCTTCAAAAGCTTTCAAATGAGCCCAGCATGGAGGAAACCTGCCAGGATTTCCTGGTCGAGGTCCACAGCAAATGGAAGTGGGAGTCAGATTCCTAACCCATTTGCATTGCACTCTTTTTACGATATCCGTTTTTGCTCGATAGATAGATGAATAGTTATCTGAGGTGTTTGCTGTCGGTTTCTGCATAATCTCACTAATGTATCTGCAGTAAGGGCTGTTTATTTATTTAGCTAAAGCTGTTCTGTGAAAGAAGAGGCAGGGTGGTGGGAGTACAGTTCAGGATCAGCCTTTATCACGTTCACAGGACTACAAAAGCTTTCTGAACAGAATGCTTTGGTTCTTCCAATCTTGGGTTTTAATCCTTTCCCGTCTGAGGTTAACTAGCACTGTTTTAAGATCCTTACACATTGTAGTCTGGCTTTAAAAAGTGGCACATTGCTCTGTCATTTGAGCTGCAGGGAAAAATCTGACCACAATTTTTTTTTTTTTTTTTATTGAAAGGAGCTCTATTTAACAGCCTGCATAGTCTACATTAGAAAGCAGCAGTAAAATAAGCTTAAGCCTACTCAGTTGGAGACAAAATTCTTTAGAATTATGTTTTTTAGCAGTGCCTAATCACATTTATTTGATATGTGATAGGTTAGCATTTAATATCACTTCCTCTTCTCTTTATTAACAGTCTGAAACAAAGTTGTACAATGGCTCAGACAAGGATGTGTCAGCTTCTGGTGGCAAGCTCACCAAAAAGGAGTCTCTCAAGGTAACTGCTTTATTAAATTACCTCTTAAAAATGGCTGATTTCATTCTTCTTCTTAATATCCGGCCACATTTGGATTGATCTGTCAAGCTTCTGTAAAACAGCACTATGAAACAGTGTAGATTATGCAACACCTTTCTTCATCAAGATCCACAGTCCACAGACGCGCAACCCAATTTTCTATAAAAGAAAATTCTAATCAGAAGTAACAGGAAATTATAAAAAGGCAATCAGAACAATCACAGGGTAGTTGTGGATAAACACACTAATAAGCTAATCAGGAATGTGCCCAATAAACTCTGTATTGGAGACAGAACAGAGCTCTGATGACAGCACTGTTCGCCTCCATCTTTGCTCTTCAAAGGTGCAGAAGAAAAACTACAGAGAGGAGAAGAAGAGGGCTACCAAAGAGCTGCTCAGCACCATCACTGACCCCTCTGTCATTGTCATGGCTGACTGGTTAAAGGTAGGAGGGAGTTTGTTCCTTTTCCCAGTTTTCAGTAGAGAAAATCGAATGACTGATGGGAAGATGTCCTCCTCTTCAACACTAAGCGGCGTATGCTTTTTTTCCTTTTTTCGGCAAGTTAATATGACTTTCTGGTTGATATATTATGTCAGGTACAAAACAGCCAGAGTCACGCAGCATTTCGAACAACAGAAATATGGACAATCCTACAGCTTTTTTCATCTCGGACGTAATGTAGCTTGAAATATTGCCCAGATAAGATGCCGTGAGGTTGACAAGAACGGCTTTCTTGGATGTTTTTTCTTCCAGCAGAGGAGTATACGCACGGGCTAATGCGTTTACATGCACATACGTCATCCAGCTACAGGCGCATTGAGGAAACAATTTGTTTTTGTCAACTTTACTGACAGAATTCATATTCAGTGTTGGATCAACCAGTGGTTGACACTGGTGTAGGTATTAAGGAGAACCATACTTTTACTGTATGCTTTGGAATGTATGTATTTTACTCTTTATTGAATTTAAAATAATGTTATTTCACAGACCACAGACCATTGACCATAATCTCACCTAAGTTTTGAGCACAAGTAAAGATATTTTTAGCTAAATAGGTGATAAAATAATGTAAAATTGGTGATCAAAAGTACCTCATTATCTTCTTTTTCCTGTTGCGTTGACTAGTCCAACCCATAACTCCAAGCAATCGTCTATATTTGACACAGATCCGTGGAACTCTCAAAAGCTGGACCAAGTTGTGGTGTGTGCTGAAACCAGGGGTCCTGCTCATCTATAAAACCCACAAAAATGGCCAGTGGGTGGGAACAGTGCTGCTCAATGCCTGCGAGCTCATTGAGAGGCCCTCAAAGAAGGACGGCTTCTGCTTCAAGCTCTTTCACCCACTGGAGCAGTCCATCTGGGCTGTCAAGGTGACAACACGCAGCAACCCCCATGATTATTGTGGGGTGGGAGCGCATGTTGGGAGGAGTAAAAAAAAAACCTTTCCATATTTGACAGGGCACATGTTCAGTTTATTCTAATTCTTTCATCTTGGTTCAATCACCACTTTTCTATTGTAAATAGGTATCCATCGCTAAGTGCCTATTGCATGTGTCTACATTTGTTTTTATGTTATGAAAAGGCTTGAATCACAATCTAGCAAATTGCACAGGATCTTACAAAATGCAACAAATAAAAAAAAACCAATCTTTTTTGTGTCCTCAGGGTCCCAAAGGAGAAGCTGTTGGCTCCATCACACAGCCGTTGCCTAGTAGCCACCTCATTTTCCGGGCTGCCTCTGAATCTGATGGTAAGAGACCACCTGCCAATCACACTATACTGTAGATATTCATGTCAGTATTTACTTTTTGCAGTGAGGATAGAACCATAATTTAGTTTTAGCTTCTCATCTTGGCTAGATTTGGGTTTGTTGGAGACTATATCAGTGTTTACTGGCTAAAAAGTTAGAAATTCCAGCCAAAGTGACTGAATGACTCTACAAAGTGATACATATTGATGTTGTTTCTATTTGGGTTTTGGATTCCTGAAAGTTCTGTTGGGAAAAAGTTCATCATTTTAAATCTCACTAATAGAATTATTACAGTTATATCACATAAGGGGGTGGGGAGTGTGTGTTACCCTGTGCCTCTGTCCTTGGTGCTGAAAAATCCAGCCTTTTCCACCCGGAGTCTCTTTCCATGGTTCTGGAACTCCCCAGTAATGCTTTTTCCTCATCTTTTAAGGATCATTTCTGTCCCATTCTTCTCTGAAAACTTGAAATAAATGTATGAAATACATTTTCATTTCTATCATCTGATATTTATTTTTTTTAGGTCGGTGCTGGATGGATGCATTAGAGTTGGCCCTAAAGTGCTCCAGCCTCCTGAAGAGGACCATGATTCGGGAGGGGAAAGAGGACGCGAGCACAGCAACCATCGGCGGAGACCACTCTATTAATTTCTACAGCCTTCTCCGAGCTCACAACATCCATGGATTTCAGTAAGTTGGACCCAAACCCAAGCAGCAGCTCCCTCCATTGTGGTCACCAAGTCCCATTTCACAACCTAATATGCCCTTCCTGCAGGTTCAACGACACCGACCACCTGAAAGACCCGGACTTGTACTCTGACAAGTCGGACAGGGAGGGTGAACAGGACCACGAAGAGTCTGACCCAGAAGGCCTGGAAAAGAGTGAGGAGAGTGACAGTGACACTTCAGAGCGTCAGGATGATTCGTACATAGACATGGACCCCAACGAACATCTGCGGGAAACCCCATACATGGAACAGTCACATGAAGAACTTGGAGAGGTAGAACCGTCCCATTTTTGATTTAGTTAGCTGTAAAATGGAGAGGCTCTGCTAACAGCCCATGTGTGAGAGTGTGAAAGTACTTGAGCACATTTTCTGTCTGATGTTGACAGCTCATTAAACTCCTACGGAAGTTGGGACTACATTTTCACAGTTAGAAGATTTCACACTTTTGCAAGCCAGAAGAGAAAACTTTTTATAAATAGGAATGTCGGCATGTTGCATGTGCACATTTGATTTGTATTAGCATATCTGTATATGCTAATACAGGATGGCTTTGATTGTCTTTGTTTCATTCTCAAGGCTGGAGAAGCTGCACAGACTGAGACGGTATCAGAGGAAAACAAATCTCTGATCTGGACTCTGCTGAAGCAGGTCAGACCCGGCATGGATCTGTCCAAAGTGGTACTGCCCACCTTCATCCTTGAGCCCAGGTCCTTCCTGGACAAACTGTCGGATTACTACTATCATGCAGATTTCCTGTCAGAGTAAGAATGTCCCCATAAATCTAGTAAAAACATGCTTGGAATAAAGAAGTGACCGTGTTAGACAACATATATACCGGTACTCGCAATGTGTCTTGTAATTACGTTTGTATAATTATCTCTTGTGAGAGTGATGGTTTTGTTGAACTTGGTGCTCCTTATTAAAATAAGCACTAATAAGTATAAGCTAAAGTATAAATTATAAAAATGTATTTACTTCTCAGGGCTGCAATTGAGGAAAATGCCTTCAACCGCATGAAGAAGGTGGTGAAGTGGTACATCTCTGGATTTTACAAAAAACCAAAGGTCAGTAGAATCAGCTGTGTATTTTAGGGGCTTTGATGTATTTTGTTTAGTGCAGGAACATTGTTATATTATACATAATCTCACGTTGATCCACAGGGATTGAAGAAGCCTTACAATCCCATTATAGGAGAGACATTTCGCTGCATGTGGCTTCACCAAAAGACCAACAGCAAAACTTTCTACATTGGTGAACAGGTATCAACAACATTAAGCACAGAAGTATCAATAAAAGAGATTGTTCGGAAAAACATCTGTGATATGAGGTGTTTTTCCGCAGGTATCCCATCATCCTCCAGTGTCGGCATTCTACGTCAGCAACAGGAAGGACGGGTTCTGCCTCAGTGGCAGCATCCTTGCCAAATCCAAATTCTATGGTATTGACACACATGTATCGATGAGTCTTTTACAGCGCTGAAGGTTGCTGCAAGTCAATGACAAAACCTGTCCCCTGACTGCTGACTATCCCCTAGGAAACTCCCTGTCCGCCATATTAGATGGAGAGGCGCGCCTCACGTTTCTCAACCGAGGAGAGGACTATGTGATGAACATGCCCTACGCTCACTGCAAAGGTGGGCGTATCCTGCTCGTACACACCCGGGCCACTCACAAGCAGCACTGACTTCTCCTCCTTACACTTTTTTTGTCACCACAGGCATCCTGTATGGCACCATGACCCTGGAACTGGGTGGTCAGATTACCATCGCCTGTGAGAAAACAGGCTACAGTGCTCAGCTGGAGTTCAGACTGAAGGTACAGCTTTGTTTTATTGTTGAAATAAAGGCTACAGCTTTTGTTATGTATCACCTTTGTTCGTATCTGGCAGCACCGGTCGTCTCTGTTGTGCGATTTTCGACCAACAAAATCTAGATTGCGATTTTTCAGTGGAAATATGTTGCGTCAAACTTCACTTGTTCATTAGCCACAGCACACGAGCCAAAGCTATTTATTACCAACAGATGACTACAAAGTAGAACATGAAATTATACAGCTCACTGTCATTACTGCAGAGAGAGTGGTAAAATTGTGCGCTTGGAATCCATCTCCATTTGAATTGTCAGCCCTGCTTAACTCCCTTGTGTCTCCTCAAGCCCTTCCTTGGCAGCAGTGACAGCGTTAATCTGATCTCTGGGAAGATCAAACTGGGAAAGGAAGTGCTGGCTACACTTGAAGGACACTGGGTAAGACTGGACTGCGCATACACTGACTTGTCACCAACACAGACACAATGTGTGTGATATGGAAAGTTTGAACCGTGGTTTCTAAATAAAGTTGAATGTAGGAACGTGGTTATATTATGCGGCTGTTTGGGGTTCCTCTCACAGGACAGTGAGATCTTCATCAACGATAAAAAGACAGGGACGGTGGACACCTTCTGGAACCCTACGCCAGAGCTGAGACAGAGCCGACTGACCCGCTGCACCGTCCCACCAGAGGAGCAGGGCGAGTTTGAATCAGAACGGTGGGCTTTTTTTTTTTTTAATTCTTTTTGTGGTCTGATTTTACTGGTTATAATTTTTACTGTGTCACCATCAGACTGTGGCAGCATGTGACCCGGGCCATCAACAACAAGGACCAGACCGAAGCCACCAATGAGAAGTTCGTCCTGGAGGAAGTTCAGAGGAAGTCTGCGCGGGAGAGGAAGGCCAAATGTGAGGAGTGGATCCCTGCCCTGTTTGAGCAAGACCCGATCACTGGGGAGTGGCATTACAGATATGCTGAGTGAGTGAAGAAAATACTGGAACCTAGTCTTGATTTATATAAAGCAAATGTGACGTGCATGAAAAAAGATCCTATGATTTATTTCCCAACCTGCCAAGGTAGCAGAGAAACGGTGGCGCCGCCTGGTGTTAATTTAGGCTAATCACACGTGTGCGCCCTAACCTATATTTTTCCCCCTTTTCCAACCAAATAGTCACTCTGATTCATGTATATATTTTCCATGCACACCCACTGTGTCTCCCCCCAGTACGAGGCCATGGGATCCACTCAATGATCTGATCCAGTTTGAGAAAGATGGCTGTATACAGACCAAGGTCCGACACCGCACCCCTATGGTACGTTCTGGCAGTCTTATTAGTCTGAGTAACCAGGGGCCGCGGAGGGACAATTGCAAGTACCAGGTAGGTCACCCGGGTCAAACCCCCCCCCCCCCCCCTCATCTTTTCACAAAGAAAAAGCCACTCATCCCCTCAACCGCCTTCCATGCCGCTCCTGCTGCAGTGTCATCACCGTCGCCTCGTCTCACTCTGCTGCCATTACCGCTGCCGCTTCTGCTCCTCTTTTGGTTTGGCTCTGTTTACTGAAACCTGCTCTTCTGTCCTAGTACGGAAGATGTGACTAAAGAACCCATTCATCTCCTTCCTTTATCTCATCAGGACACATCTTCCTGTTGCCTCTCGAGTTTTTGTGATTGCAAAGATTAGAAATCATATTAAAGGGAATCACTTTCTGAAGTGTCGTGCTTTCTAAGGAACATTGGGTCCAATTTCCACTATAATTTGTCATGAATTGATAGAATAATAAGCCTGGAAGGGATTCAGTGTCATTCTTCACATGATTAAAGATCAAAAGTTATCCCTCATTTGTAGAAAGCAGAAGAACAGCTGCATCCATCACATCATTTTTACCACTGCCTGTCTGGCCCCGCATGTCCTCCATGCAGTCTTCTGTCCTCGTCTTCATTTTCTCTGGTTCAACTTGTATTGAGCAGCTCTTTGCTTTTTTTCTGTTCTGTGTGTTGAATGTACCCAGCTGCTGAGTGACTGAGCTGCTAATGTTCTAATCTCTCAGATATGGTTCCACTTTTGGACTATTAAGTGTAGCACAAATCTTGAATGAGACAAATTAATTTTTCTGCATTTTCAATCAGACCAGGTCTAAAATAGCAGCACACCAAAAGAAAGAACTGTAAAAGTGATTCAGCACACTTGGTGGTTTGGGTTCATTTGGCTGGTTCAATGTTTTAAATGATGGCTAAATATGTTCATGTAGTGCCCAAGGGGTGGGGCGCACATTAATATGTGCCAATATTATGTGGATAGATGTACATCAAGAATTAATATTTTTTTTGCGTACATTAAAAAGGTGAATGCGACTTTTGTTCTCGAATAAAAACATTACCTGTTCAGTCCACTAGATGGTTTTTTCCGTTTTCCAGGGCAAGATTATTTAAGGCAAAAGTCCCCAAACGTTTTCCTGTGAGGGCCGCATAACTTTTCCCTTCTCTGATAAGGGGCTGGGGTCAGTTTGTAACAGAAAAAGTGTGAGCATTGCAGGAGTTCCTAAATGTAAAAATGTATTGTTTTCAAGAAAGCACAATCAAATAACCCTTTCTGGATTCTTCACAGAACAAAAGTCAGAAAATAATTAATAACCAATTAACCATCTCTACTAACTAATAGTTAATCATGAAAATAGTTCATAACCCTAACATTTTATTGGAAAAGTCCAACTTTATTATCAAATACAAATACACATATTAAAAAAGAATCTAAATGCTTTCTGGTATTGTTTAGGGGGCCGGACCAAATGTGGAGGCGGGCCGTATCCGGCCCACGGGCCATAGTTTGGGGACCACTGATTTAAAGAGTGTCGGTTAAATTTTATTCTTTTTCAGTTCCATGTGCTTCAAACTGTTTATCTGATTTAAAATTGGCAATGTTATTACATTAATTAAAGTTATTTAACAGAAGTAAACAGACTTGGAAGTTTATCTTAAGAGAGGATTATCTTAACAGGATGAAAAAATGTTTCATTTGGAGACATTGCAGTTGCAATATCAAAAAAAATGTAATATCAAGACAAAAATATGGTGATTCTGGTGAGTCCCACCCCTATTGTGTACTGAAAAGTGGTTGGTGTGTGTGAACAAGAATGTTCATAATCTGGAAACAAAGTCAGATGAAATATGTGGGTCTGTGTGTGGGTGTGTGTGTGTGTCTAGGTAACGGTGCCAAAGAGGAAACACAAAAGTGACAAGCCGAAGAGCCCAGAAAGTGGCTGTTCATCACCTGAACCAGACCACCAGGACTCCTCTGGCAGTGAACGTGAGCTGAGCTGCTACACGTTAAACATTTGAGGGTTATTTTGTTCATATTTAACCCTAAATTGCACACTTTCGTTGCAGGACACAAAAGCAAACACAACAACCGTCTAAGGAAAAAAGGAACGGACCTCAGTGAACTTCAAAGTGCCATTGAATCTATAAAGAAGACGCAGGAGGACATCAACAGGTGGGAACGGTGCAGCTTGGGCATCATGTGACCACGTGTTTGTCATATCTGACGTGGGTGTGCTTGCAGGATCGTCAGCGTGCTGCGGGGTCGAACCGTGAGTCGAGCAGAGGGCGGCTTCCTGCAACAGCGCGACTTTGTCCTCATTGTTTTCCTGGTCCTCCTTCAGGTCCTCATTAACTATGTCTTCAAGTAGCATCCACGTTCACACTTCAACCGCCATCCCCCGCCGTCAGGCAGTGGCGTGTTTCAGCAGCCTGCGACACGCCCATGAAAGCGCGGTCTTCCTGCACGGAGGCTGTAGTTTGTTTTTAACCGGGTCCATTCCCAAACTCTGGGAAAGTCCTTCGATTTCCAAAAGAGACCATCGGGGCTCCGATATTTACCGTGCTGAAGTCTCAACTGCCACTCTGGATCCGATTCGCCTTGATATCCGAGGCACAAACAGCTGCCATTTTGTTTTGTTTTTTAAAAACTGATCTTTGTGGTTTTATTTTGAGCGAAAGCACTCCAGCGTTCAACATTTCACCTCAAATAATGGGGAGCTTTTGGACGTGGAGACGACTTAGCAACAATAAGGAAGAAAGAACGTTATTTTATTTTGCTGGCTTTTCCTCTCTGAGCAGAAGCGGTCCATCCTTTGTGACTTTTATTGTTATTTTTATGTTTCATAATGACCAGGGTGTCCACATAAGGAGACAAATGAAGAAAACTAAAAGCTAATTTCTTCATTTTTGAATACAAGGTCATTGTTTCAAGAGGGAAAGTGCAGTATTGTTTACTGTGGGTAGCATGTACAGAGGTGAGGGATAGCGAGAACATGTACAATTTTGTCTTAAAGCTTAAATGCACTGGAAACTTCCACCATATGTTCATCGGCTCTGCATTTTATCATCAACGTCCGTTTACACATGCGCTATAAGCGGGTTTGCAGCATCACGAGGTTAAAAGAATAGTTTAAAAATAACTTTAAAAACTGCAGAGAGCTTCAGGGCATAATGAAGGAGTAGAACTTATCTTTCTTGTTAATAGTCAAGCTTCATCCTGTTCATATACTTTCACATGGTTAGCTTAGCTTATTTCAGGTTACATCTGGTCAACAGTATAATCCAAAACACAGGGACAGAAACTCTAAAAGGTTAATTGTAAGTTATTTCGTCACCACAGAATATTTGCCCTGCTCTTCTCAAACTTCAACCTTGTTAGATGTTTTTGACATATTTAGGCTAAGCTGACCCGCTGCCGTCTTTAACTGTATATTCCCTATACAGACAGAGAAATGTCTCGGACTGGCTGTAAGAAAAAGTCTTGAATTAGACGTCGGAATAGTCCGCGTAGATTTAGAACTATACAAAGTGTTTTTGAGTGGCTGAGTTACAGGAAGTTAAAATCTGAAAAAGCCATGAGAAAACCATTCGATTCTCTGTGACTGTGAGTACAGATATTGTTCCTGGTGTCTTTGCTCCTTAGACGTTCATCGAGAAATCTAGACTAGAAATGTACCGTAAGTAGGTTAATACATAAACCTTTTTAATCACTGTAAGAAACCATTCCAGATATATATGTATATATATGTGTGTTTATATACACACACACACACACACACACACACACATAGCAGCTAAACTCTGTGTGTCGTGGAAAAAACCTGCCCTTTGCTCTTTAATATCAGGAGGAGTAGTTCCTTCGCAATTCGCCTGTGGGTATCTCGACGTCCAGGTTTCACCAACTCCTACACTGTGCGCACGTTTCTGCATCTGTACCAATGCTTTAAATGTTCGGAACAATCTGGTGTCATCATGCTTTTCTCATTAGTCTCTATTTCCCCCCGTTTTTTCTTTTAACCGTCGTAAAACTACAAATCAGGACTTTACCCTGTTTCCATCCCATCGGTGATGACTGTCGGTCTAATTGTAACGTTTTTTTGTGACCTTCAAGGACCAGTTTTATTATGGCCGTCATCCATGGGGGGGGGGGCAGATGTTTTAGCCACTCAGTATCTCTCCCAGCACGTGGAGTCCTCCATGCCTGTCACGTTAGCCTTGTGTGCGTTTACAGATCCGAATGCCTCCGCTGTCAGCAGACCATCGAGCGATGAAAACTTTAGACTGCTAACACAGGTATTAAGACAAAACTTAGTACAATTGTCGGGAGGCAGCTGCACCTCGATACTTTACTCGGCTGGCCCGCGTTACCTGTACCTGTATTTTTGTGTCTCCTCATTGCCTCACTTGTTTATTTTGACTGTTGTAGAGGATCCCGATAGTAGAATGTGGAACATAAGTAAATACCAGTGCCTTGTGACGTCGGACTGGGTGGGGATGTGAGGGGGTTGGCGTGGAGGCAGTGAGCTCGTGGCAGAGACCAAACGAGGGGCAGATTTAAGCGCCGCCCGGTACTGAACACAAACACCCAGAGAGAAACAACCAGATTGCAACGAGTTGGACCTGATCTGCACAGCTCACTGCCACACTCAGCTCTCGCCCACCCTTTCTAAAGCGTCGCCATAGTAACTCCCGTTTGTGGATCACTTTCCTTCAATAGAAAGGGAAGTCGCCGTCCCTCACTCATTCTCTCGCGGCATTTCACAGGGAATAAATCTCACTGTTAAAGTCTGTTAACATTTTATTTATTTTTTTTATATGATGCTTTATGTTCATTCCTTCCTGCTGGTACTATTTGATCACTCTTTTTTTTTTTCATGCTGATTTTAAAGCCACATTTGTTTTTATTGACCAAGTCAAACATTTGTTTGTGCACAATACCAATAGCCACTCCATCATCACATACGTGTCCCTGTTTCTCTGAGTACCTAAACATATATACAGTATCTCCATGGAATATATGACGTGGTTACATGTAACATAAAGCAGAATAAAATCAAATGACATAATTGCATCTTCGTCTTCATGTTTGGTGTTATTTGTTTTTAAAAATGAAAACGTGAGTGTGGCGAGTACATTGAATTGTTGTGAGGTTTTTTAAAGTTAAGGTGGATCCAAATGTCAACTGAACGCTCAGATGTCATTTCGTAAAAAAATTATTGGACATTTAGTTGAAATGTTTGAAGGACTAAATAAGTTTATAAGCTGCAGATACGATCACTTGGTCACCGGAGGGCGCCAGAGAGCAGCCGACAGCTTCGCTCTGATGGAATGCGGAAGTAAACAAAAGCCTGCATTCTTGCCGAGGGCCAATCGAAGGGCTCTGCTGTCCCCTACCGGTGAAACCTAAACACTACAAATCCCTACAGATAGTCGTGCCAAATGAGGGCATCCCCTTATCATCTAATGTATAATTTGATCATTTTCAAGGTTTCTGTCTTTGCAGCAGACAAGAATACTTCGTCTGCCATGATTTCCTAAATCTCAGACCACTGTTTAATCAAGGAGTTCATATACTGGGCGAGAGTCTAAAGCTGCAGATGTCAAGCTTTTTTTGTGTGTCGCTAACAGTCCAATTGTCTGATTACTCCAGTTAAATCATATCAGTTAACTGGTACCGAACAACCTCACCTTTGACACAGAGTAGACGATGCGGTAATACTGCCACCAGACGGCGCTTCTGTCATTTATTTACTGAACTTCTATTTGACCAGGTCGACATTAGATCTTTTGAGAGGGGGACCCGACCTGACCAAGAAGCTGGACTGGCGCACCGCAATAAAAGCAACACAAACAATTCATCGTTCAAATATAGCCTATATAGAGGAGCTTAAGAAAAATTTACGTACGACTGTTTTCCTGGCAAAAACAACAAAACAGTTTTTGTTCCAATAATAGAATCCCAGCAGGTACTTTTTTTGGGTGAAAATGTTCAAACCTAGAAAGTTATTTTGGTTTGGTTTTGTTCATCCACTCAATACGAGGCGCATTCGGTTTTCATTCCAATTACTTTAAGTTTTGATATGCTGCATTTATTCTAGTCCTGTCCGTCCCCGGGTACACGCTGGTCACATATAGATAAGTATGGCCGAAAACATTATACAGTGGGACCTCTACTTACGTAAGTAGAGACGCGTTTCCATGTAAATGCCCTAATCCGTTCCAAGCCCCCAAAAATTCGGACATAATTTTTTTAATAAATCATAAAAATGCATCAAAACATGTAACAAATACATGTTACAATTAGATTACCGCACAATAAATGTAGGAATTCAGTGCAAGGCTTCTCCAGGAACAAAATGAACTTTATTCCAGGCTAATCTTACATTAGCCGTCATTACTAGCAACGAACATTAACACTTGTGGTAACACCGCCATCTAATGGACAAACATACGAACACCCACAATAAATAAAAGTTAAACAAAGGCGACGCTGGGATACACACAAACCTGTACAGATTGACGTCCCTCCTAGCCAATGGGATTACAGGAAAATGCTAGGCGATAGCCAATGGCAGAGCAGCTACAAGCAGTTTAGCAGTAGCAGCGGGAGCGTATTTTTGCCTTTCGTATCCTGAAATTTCTTTCATAACGAGAGGAAATATTTTCCCGTTGAGACGTTTCGTAACCTGAAAATCTCGCATGTAGAGACGTTTGTAAGTAGACGTCCCACTGTACAGACAAATAAAGCATCTGTGTTTAACTCAAAATTTCCGAGAGGAGACCAGTTGCAGACCTACTCTGTCAGGCCTCCTCCATGGACAGACTGGAAAGTGAAGTGCCTTTGTTGTCCTCTAGGTGGCGGTAATTCACTCAAAGCCAAGTTATTTGAAAAAAGAAATTAACGAGGTAACACTTTCATTGTCAACCAATCAATGTAAAACCCAATCTAAAGAATTAATTATCACTCCTCAGATGTTTATAGATGACTCCATTCAACAGATATTGTTAGCATTTCATTCCACTATAAAACATGAACAATATAGAATTATGAATGTCTTGTATGTGGATGTAGGCACCTTTTTTAAGTTTATTGTTTCCAAAAGAACCTTCCTGATACCATATACACTTAATAATAATAATAATAATAAATGTTAGCATCGGACAACATTTACAACAATATTTATATTTCTTTGATCAAATTAAACAAATGCATTTGTTTAAAGGTTTATTTTAGGGCAAAGTTTCACTGTGACTCGAACAATTTTGGAACTATTCATATGCAGAGAATCACAGAGGGACAATATTATGTATTATGATGCCACATTATGTCATTCTAAGCATGTGGTCACATGTATCAACCGATCGCTGCTTACCCATCTTCTTCCTGCTTCTCCTCCAATCACAGCCATGCTCCTCCTCCTTGAAAGAAGGGGGAAAAAATTAGATTAGGTTCATCCTGATGCTGAATGGGTGAATGTCACTGTTGCTAGGATACATCATACCACAGGGAGGGGCAGACTGGAGATAGCCTACATCTTATTTTGAGGGTGGGGGGGGGCAACGATGCGCGATGTGACTGAAGGTAAAACCAAAGATCAGAGGGCGGCGACAACGTGGTGCAGTGATATGAAGAAAAGGGAAATGAGAAGTTGGCGTGAGCACGAGGGAACCACCTCACACTCTGTTTACCATTATGTAACCTTCTCCTCGGCATCGCCATCAGGCCGGTGTTGCCTTACGTGACCCCGCTTTGCATCATGGGCAAAGGCAACTGAGATCACTGTGCGGGGGAAAAAAGAAAAAGGCACCTCATTTGCATAATCATGACTCTGATACGTGTAGCTACACGCTGTGTATTCAGATGCAGACCTTGTGCTTCAAGAGATCTCGCAACATTTATTTATTTATGGGATCGGGCTGATGAATATTTATAGCAGCTACTCCAGTGAAGCCGATAAAAGTGTCTGGAAACAAAAGGGATATTTGAAGGATGGAGGGGGGGAAATGGGTGCAAATTAAATCACAGCGGATCATTCAATGATGGTGCTGACTTAAGACCAGTAGCCCTGACGTAATGGGAAATATGCGTGCAAAGGGGATTAAAAAAATAAATAAAGTTAGGAAAAATGCAACTAATTCTAGCAAAATGACCAATTTTCAATATTTTCAATTCAGGATGCCCCTCCCAGGGACTATTGGGATTAACTCTCATTTTATAAATGGAGTTGGACAGCTGGTAAATGAACAGAAATAGAGATGGGATTCCTTTCGTTCCCACAGCGCACGTGCACACATCCGCAAACCACCCAACAAACTGGTTTTCCTCCGCTCCCGCAGGTGTAACCATGACCGACTGGTGCCCAGGAGGCCCGTCGCTCTTCTTCCTCCCTATTTTGTTCGTATTCTCCCACCGGCCCAGATTATCGAGGCGCCCCTTCGCTGTTTCACGGGCTCTTCTGCTCAACTCACACAGGAACAGCAAATAAATAAAATGGCAGATTTCTCAATGCACGTATAAGGGGGGCGAGGGTGGTCTCGCATCCTGACTTTAATTCCTGCGCGACGCCTCGCTTGAAAAGTCTTTGCCCACTTTGGCAGCTGGACGTGTCAATGGGCTTAAATAGGTTAACACACATAAAATGAGGTAATCCGCATTGCTGGCGGCGCAGCGGGGTTGGCGAGGTTGCGGCGGGCGCTGCTGGCTCAGCACTGGGTTTATCCCCCCGTGGAATCAGCAGAGCATAAAAGAAGTGCTGCAGCGAGCCGCTCTCATTCACGGCAGGATTAGCCCAGCGTTTAGCGGTATGTGCTCTTATTATGACTTCCCTTTATTCCACCCCGCTCTCAGCCACCCGCGCCAGCGCTGACATGAATACTGTGCTGCCCCCCCCCCCCCCCCCAACCCCACCCCCCACTATCACCTGGACCGCAGAGAAACATGAGTGTGGTTGTAGATTCTCTGATTATTTCAAACGTACTTGTGTGATTGTTTCCGCTGTGCTGCATTTGGCCCAGTGGGTTTTTCGTTTTTACCCTTCCTATTGTCCAGATTGGCAGAGCTGCGGCTATTTTTAGAAAGAGGTATCACATGGGGAAGGGGGAACCCCTACAAGTACAGCTGCCTGCTCTGCATAGTATAAATCCAGACTCCGGGGGGCTTTTCTCAGCCTTTTCTGGGTGTCGAACAGTGCAGCGTCTCCCGTTCCTATTGTTCGTTCGGCAGGACGACCTTTGACCTATCTGTTCTCTCTCCGCATTGTCTACAGGTGACCCGGGTTTTCTGTCCTGCCAGGTGGATAAAGGCTTCCTCCGAGTTAGGTGGTATCCCAGACCAAAGCCATGTCTACCTGCTAAGATGGGATAGAAAACCCGGCTCGTCTGCGACCCTCGAGGACTGGATTTGGCCACCCCTGATCTACAGGTTTTGCAGACCCCTATAGTTGCCCCTATAGTTGCTGACCTATGACCCCAGCGACCCACTCTGTTTTAGCTCTGTGTCCACCCCGGGGTCAGACTCTGGGTTTCTTTCAAGCGACGAAGAAGTCTTGACTGTGTCCGAAGCGAAATACATGTTGATGAATTTATTTGAATTAATTTGTGATGATGTAATCATCGGTGATTTGCTTCCATATACTTGGGCAACACTGAGGTGAGTACAGGTTAAAATAGTAGATGGTGGCGGATCCTCGGTAGATTGCTTTGCATGTGTATGTGTGGATTGAGGACCACACTCATGATTCTCCCGGCATGTGAGCGCAATCGTGCAGCCGAAGGGGGGAAAGATAAATCTTTAAGGAGCTGCTGTCATGATGACATCACAGGGTTGGGTTTTTCTTTTGATGTGCGCGTGCATGCCTGCCTGTGTTTGTGTGCCTTTAATTGCAGTGGTGTGTGTGTGTGTGTGTGTGTGTGTGTGTGGGCAGGGGGGGATCAGCTGTTGTCTGATCGAGGAGATTCTCCTGCTCAGAAGGGAAGTGATGTAATCCAGCTTTTGTCAGATGACCTCTAACCTCTCAGGCAAAAGTCCGATATCGTCGCTCGTCAACCTGCAGCTTTTTCTCAGCGCAGGTGGGTGAATAAGATGGTTTTTCTGTGTCTTCAGTGAATATTATAGCGCAGAACTAGCATGGACATTTAAATCGACCTTCTGCCAAATGAAAATAAACTATTCCTTTTTTTAATGGGTAAAAGAGAATCAGCAAATGGCATCATCTCAACACTGACAAACTCTGACTTCTGTCTGGTTTTGTATGTAAAATCTAAGGTTTTTAAATAGTTTTTCACCTCGTTTTGCATGAATAAAGTTAACTTAAACTATCCATCCTCTACCACTTATCTGGGGTCGGGTCGCGGGGGCAGCAGCCTAAGGAGAGAAGCCCAGACTTCCCTCTCCCCAGCTACTTCTTCCAGCTCATCCGAGGGGATCCCCAGGCGTTCCCAGACCAGTCGAGAGACATAGTCTCTCCAACGTGTCCTGGGTCTTCCCGGGAGTCTCCTACCGGAGGGACATGCCCTGAACACCTCACCAGGGAGGCGTCCAGGGGGCATCCTAACTAGGTGCCCAAGCCACCTCATCTGGCTCCTCTCAACGCGGAGGAGCAGCGACTCTACTCCGAGCTCCTCCTGGATGGCAGAGCTTCTCACCCTATCTCTAAGGGAGAGCCCAGCCACCCTACGGAGGAATTTCGGCCGCTTGTACCTGTGATCTTGTTCTTTTGGTCATGACCCAAAGCTCATGACCATAGGTGAGGGTAGGAACGAAGATCGACCGGTAAATTGAGAGCTTCGTCTTTTGGCTCAGCTCTCTTCACCACTACACCACCTGTCGATCTCCTGCTCCATTCTTCCCTCACTCGTGAACAAGACCCCGAGGTACTTGAACTCCTCCACTTGGGGCAGGATCTGTTCCTTGACCCGGAGAAGGCACTCCACCTTTTTCCAGTTGAGAACCATGGCCTCGGATTCGGAGGTGCTGATTTTCATCCCAGCCCCTTCACACGCGGCGGCGAACTGATCCAGTTATCTTTGGAGGTCACGGGCCGATGAAGCCAACAGGACCACATCATCTGCAAAGAGCAGAGACCCGATCCTGAGGTCACCAAACCGGACTCCCTAAACACCACGACTGCAACTAGAAATTCTGTCCATAAAAGTTATGAACAAAATCGGTGACAAAGGGCAGCCCTGGCGGAGACCAACCCTCACTGGAAACGAGTCTGACTTACTGCCAGCAATTCGGACCAAACTCTGACACCGATCAGACAGGGAACGGACAGCCTGTATCAGGAAGCCCGACACCCCATACTCTCGGAGGACCCCCCCCCAGGACCCCCCAAGGGACACGGTTGAATGCCTTCTCCAAGTCCACAAAACACACGTGGACTGGTTGGGCAAACTCCCATGCACCCTCGAGGACCCTGCTGAGGGTGTAGAGCTGGTCCACTGTTCCACGCCCAGGACAAAAACCACATTGCTCCTCCTGAATCCGAGGTTCGACTATCCGGCAGACCCTCCTCTCCAGTACCCCTGAATAGACCTTACCAGGGAGGCTGAGGAGTGTGATCCCCCTATAGTTGGAACACACCCTCCAGTCCCCCTTCTTAAAAAGAGGGACTACCACCCCGGTCTGCCAATCCAGCGGCACTGCCCCCGATGTCCATGCGATGTTGCAGAGTCGAGTCAACCACGACAGCCCTACAACATCCAGAGCCTTAAGGAACTCTGGGCGGATCTCATCCACCCCCGGGGCCTTGCCACCGAGGAGTTTTTTTGACTACCTCGGCAACTTCAGCCCCGGAGATATGAGAACCTATCCCCAGGTCCCCAGGCCCTGCTTCCTCATTGGAAGGCGCGTTGGTGGGATTGAGGAGGTCCTCGAAGTATTCCTTCCACTGACCCACAACATCCCGAGGTGAGCAGCACACCATCACCACTATACACAGCGTTGACAGTGCACTGCTTCCCCTTCCTCAGACGCCGGATGGTGGTCCAGAACCTTTTCGAGGCCGTCCGAAAGTCGTTCTCCATGGCCTCACCGAACTCTTCCCATGCCTGCGTCTTTGCCTCGGCAACAGCCGTAGCTGCACTCTGCTTGGCACGCCGGTACCCATCTGCTGCCTCAGGAGTCCCACATGCCAGTAAGGCCCGATACGACTCCTTCTTCAGCCTGACGGCATCCCTCACCGCTGGTGTCCACCAGCGGGTTCGGGCATTGTCGCCATGACAGGCACCAATCACCTTGCGACCACAGCACTGGTCAGCCGCCTCAACAATGGAGGCACGGAACATGGTCCACTCAGACTCAATATCCCCCGCCTCCCCCGGGACATGATCAAAGCTCTCCCTGAGGTGTGAGTTGAAGCTCCTTCTGACGGGAAACTCTGTCAGACATTCCCAGCAGACCCTCACAATACGTTTGGGTCGGCCGGGTCTGTCCAGCATCGTTCCCCACCATCGGAGCCAACTCACCACCAGGTGGTGATCAGTTGACAGCTCCGCCCCTCTCTTCACCCAAGTGTCCAGCCGCAAATCCGATGACACAACCACAAAGTCGATCATCGATCAGCGGCCTAGGGCGTCCTGGTGCCAAGTGCACATGTGGACGCCTTTATGCCTGAACAAGGTGTTTGTTATGGACAATCTGAGACGAGCACAGAAGTCCAATAACAAAACACCATTCGGGTTCAGATCAGGGGGGCCGTTCTTCCCAATCACACCTCTCCAGGTCACACTGTCATTGCCAACGTGAGCATTGAAGTCACCCAGGAGGACGAGGGAGCCCCCAGAAGGGGCACTCTCCAGCACTCCCTCTAAGGACTCCAAAAAGAGTGGATACGCTGAACTGCTGTTTGGGCCATAGGCACAAACAACAGTCAGGATCCGTCCCCCCACCCGAAGGCAAAGGGAGGCTACCCTCTCATCCACCGGGGTAAACTCCAATATACAGGCACTGAGCTGGGGAGCAACAAGAATTGCCACCCCTGCCCGTCGCCTCTCACCATCGGCATCTCCAGAGTGTTAGAGATTCCAACCCCTCTCGAAGACTGGTTCCAGAGCTCTTGCTGTGCGTCGAGATGAGGCCGACTATATCTAGTCGGAACTTCTGAACCTCGCACACCAGCTCAGGCTCCTTTCCCACCAGAGAGGTGACATTCCATGTCCCTAGAGCCAGTTTATGCAGCCGGGGATCAGACCGCCAAGGTCCCTGCCTCCGGCTGCTACCCATCACAATGCACCTGACTTCCTTGGCCCCTCCTGCAGGTGGTGAGCCCACGGGAAGGGGGTCCCATGTTGCCTCTTCGGGCTGTGAAGGAGTAACTTAAACTAGAAATAGAAAACAATTATGTGGTGAAATTGCTGTTTTTATCAGTTATGCTTATACCGTATATATATATAAGGAACGGTACAGGAAGTCATTCCTGCCGTCCGCCATCAAACTGTATAACTCATCCAAACCCAGCCAATAACAATAACTGTAATGTTCATGTTGTAATTTTATTTCTAATGTATTCTATATTTATGTATATATGCTTATAATGCTTATAATATGTATATATTATATTATGTATATATTATATATATACTGTATATGCTTATAATATATGCTGTATATATGCTTATAACGTTCTAATCTTATCTGTATTTATTTATTCTGTCTCTATACTTTGCATAGGCTGCTACTATAATTCAATTTCCCCACGGGGATGAATAAAGTTCATCTTAATCTTAATCTTAATCTTAATATATACATTTATATATTTGTTAATCATTATCATTATTTGCCCGTTCAACAACCATATTAGATCAAATATGAACACAAAGATTTGGACTTTGGGTCCATGGGGGCAACAATTTTAATGATGGAAGAACCTGAGTTTCTAATTAAAATTAGATTAGAGGTCATAAAATCTCCTCTCTTTAAAAAACAAACAAAAATGGACCTTGTAAAGAGAACAAAGCCCTTGTTTTTTTTGGTGCTGATTCGGGATGGTCATCCAGGCTCCCCTCACAGCTGCTATTTTAGCTTCAACCAATCAAAACTTTTCGTTGGCTGACTGATCTGACCTTCAGCACCATCCCGAAAAGCAATATAAGCGCATCCAGCCGACGTAATATTACAGTGTTGTTTTTTTTAAAAAAAATCATCCTCTGAGGTCCATGAAAACATGCTTTAAATAATTATTCAGCAGTTATTGTTTATTCAGCAATAAGAATGAGGCGTTCATGCACCAGAGCAGAAGCAGTTTTTCCATCTTCTCGGCATTCTTTACATGCTCTGACTTCAAATTCAATTTGAAGTCCCTCTTGTAATTGTCCTCCTCATTCTTGGAACCATTAAGAAAAAAAAAAAGAAACCGTGAATAAGAATCCCGTTCACATTTTCTGGGGAAACAGATCCCTTTTGTGTTTCTGACATCTCCGATTTTGAACATACTACCATGATTTTCCAGAATATGTATCAACTGTTGACCTTCCCGGGAACTGCCTCATTCTTATTCCGCTCGGGCAACGACGGGAGAATCGCACCAGCAACCGTTCTGGCTCAGGATGAGAGATTAATCGGGGTTTACATTTTCGTCTCGGCTCCACCTCAGGTTTGGTCTCGTCAATGAACTCCGTGAATTCTCTTCCTTCTTCTCCCCTTGTCGCCTCTTTGTTCCACCCCTGATGGCTCCATTTGCATGTGCTGTGCCTGAGACTGATGAAACAATAGCCGAGGAGGAGAAGCGATGTTTCGAGAGTGACAGGCTGCCGTGGAAGGAAGTCAGATGATGACTCAGGGGTTTCTGACGCCCCTGGTTGCCAGCCCGCCTGTCTGGTGATACCGCAGACAACCTGCTATTGTCATTGTCTTAGCAGACACCTCTGGCGCTCTCAGCTCGGTCTAGACAAAAATGTCTCTTCAAGGGTCTTAATTTCAGAAGAGATTTTCGACTCCCAAGGTGCACTGAGTGGACTTGGTCCTGGTCAATTAGTTCTACTCACTGGCTTCAAGTTTCCTTTTCATCGATTCAAAGCCACAGCAATTAAATGCGTCAACAAATGAACCCCAAATAAGCCCAATAAACAAACCGTGCAAGCACGTTCCGCAAATGTATCCCCAAACGAAGGAAACGCAGCCACTCACCCGACACTTGAACGCCGGTTGTGACGCGTTTGAGTTTGTCAGGAATATTGGAGGATTCATTTACTGATTTGGCCTCCACGTATCCTCCTGTGTGTTTGGCGCATTTCAGCATCTTGTAGCTTCAAAAAAAGTCTCCTGGGAGAAAGAAAAATCCTCATATTGACTGAATGACCTTTTGATTTTCTTTTAAGGTGGCTACAGCATCACCTGGTCTTCATAGCAAGCAATGTGTCACATTTCACTGGGATGTTTGTGAGAGTTTGTACTCAATTTTGCCCTGTTTTTACCTTGTTTGTGGTCAAAATTGTGAGGGGAAACATCAAATCAAACATAGGTGAGATGAGGATAATTAAGGACGCAAACATGCCTGCACTCTTCCAAGCTGGTGACTTGCTGAAATATGGAAAGATCTTATTCTACATTTCTTATGGAAACGAAATTGCTTGTTTCACCCCAGAAACACAATACAAAATATCATAATTTAGACTTTAAGGCCACTCACATTATGCAATATAACACAATATGCAGGTTTTACTCTCAAATAAAGACATTTTTCGAGCTTAGTTGTATGTGGTGGCAGTGCCCTTCAGACACAGTTGTATTATTAGGTGGGAGATTCATTAAAAAAGGACACATTTGGCAATAACAGGAGTGTTTTTAATTGCCAAAAGTGATGCTTTGATAGCTCAATATCCCTCGGCAACAGACTTCAGTTGTAATTAATTGTAAAAATGTTCATAAATTCGTTTTTTTTTTAAAAATGAAGCAATTGACCAGACTTGAAGCCTATGTGTCCTCAATGTGCGTCTATCTGTTCTTCCACACTGCAGCATTTCTAAAAATAAAATAACATGAAAAATGTGCTTGGAACAATGAAGAATCCACAGCTAAGGTCGACCACTGATGCGCTGTTGCTGGAGCAGCACATTAACGTCATCAGAAATTATGGTAACCTGTACCAATCGCGCGGTTCTGGTTGGACCCGGCACCAGCTGTGAATACAGCAAATTTCTCATTTTTCTCATGCACAACATATATGTGAAAACAGTGACTCCTGTTTTTGTTTTTCCAATTCAAGGCCGGCCTGGGGTCCACGCTGCTGTTACATAACTCCATTGTTGGCTGTGTATTTTATTAAGTTGTCCCTCATGGTTGTAACTGACCTGCAGCCTGCAGGATTTGCAGCGTTATTGTGGATGGCAGTGCAGGAGCTCACTGGAGGCCGTAGTCAGCCGACTGCATGTCTGCCAACAGCCTCTGACAATGACCTCAGTGGGACCAAACCAGCCGATCAGGCAATTTCATTGAACTTGAGGATTAGCGTCCGCTCGTGGCCGGTCTGTTACCCATGTTGACAACTGTCACGCCTAGATTTAGCATTACGATGTTGCGGAAAGTGAATTAATTACTTGTAATGGCTCATTGAGATGGGGGGATATACTCTATTAAATTTTGTTAGATTCTACTTTAAGCTCAGCGTTAGCGTGGTAATAATATCTAATCTCAGATGAAAAGCTACAATGGTGCTTTTATGTCTGCTGATATGATGTCATTATTTTGGCACCCAGGTTGGAGCTGATTCCATTCGCATTGGAGACGATGCACATCCAAACGCACATCCATCCCCCCAACCGCATGGGAGTGAATTAAAATGTGGATCCGCTGTGATATTAAAGCGACTTTATGTGGAATAGTGACAGTGGCACTGGGGCAGCGGGAGCGATGCTGCAGAGTCGCTCCTCTGTGTGGTAATGCTGCCTGAAGCATTGGCAATGGTGAACAGGATTAAAGAGCAGCTTGACATTGCACAAAAAAAAAAAAAAAAAGCAGAGCTTTGCAAGAGATGTTTTGACTGTGGAACTATTTTTGCACGCTGTCAAACCTCCTCCAGAGAGAGAGAGAGAGAGAGTAAGAGAGAGTTTTTAATGATAAGCACTGTTCTTTTATAGTGATCCCTGTGTTCTCCCTTTCTTTTGCTTATTGAAATGTGTCAGGAGGATGCGTTTCCTTTTCTAGCTGTCATTAGTAGACAGATCTCGGATGGAGGCAGATCTGTCACTCTGGAACAAGGTTTCTGTGGGCGAGCTACATCCAGTTTCAGGCTTGGGAATAAATCTGGTGTCAGTAATGGAAATCTTCATAATGGACCTCATCAACAAGACTAAGTGCGCGCTTGGCGGAGGTACAAAACAGATAATATACCTTGTCCACTGGTGGCATTCTTCCATTTAAGCATGCTTCGCTTTAGTGAAGTTTATTTATTCCATTACGTTGAAGCAGAACTCGGGCAAAAAAATGTTAAAGCAGCGTTTGTCGATGCGGGTCACAATCGGATAGATGACAATGCAGAGCTTCCCAAGTCGTCCTTGGTCGCCCTCTGACCTTGTGAACACGGCTTTCTGGTTTATGTTTTCCATGAATTTAAGTGAACAGGAAAGACCAAACATTAGCAGTTTGACAGGCAGGAAGAGAGACTTGCTGACAGGGGGGGGGGGAGCTGAGTCAGAAGGTGATGCTCTCACTTTATTAATCAATTTACATTCCAGTGTTAAAAGAACCAGATTGTGCCGCTTTCAAAGGTCTCATTTCCACTTCTCCTTAGCTAAAATGGTGTGTTGACCCTCAGGATGACTCACAGCAGCTCCGACACCCGGCTCCGACTCTCATCCTGGCATGAATAGGTGGATGGAAAACACAATACACATGGAGGCATATGCCTTTACACATACAGTCCATTTAGAACCAGGTTTCCTCGGTCAGTCCTGTTGCCTGAATCAGACTGGAGTGTTGCATCATGTTGTGATGCAACATCAGAATGATAGATGAGAGCACAGCTTAAAGCCGTGCAGCGAATGAGGCGAAACGATCAGGCCTGTTAAGGATTAATCACGTCTCTTATGTAAGCCGACGGGGGCCGTCGCCTCCCGCTGTGTGTCCACCCAGATGTCACACGGATTGTGGTCACGTGCTGGTGCGTACAGCTGTGTGTCGGCTGAGGACGTGCAATGACCAAGTCATGCTTACACGTTTTGCAGCGGTGCTTTGTGACAACAGATCCCATCTGGTGCAGAGAGAAAATTCCCAGGAGGTGTGTGTCGTGGAAAACAATCCCCCCCTACCCGGCTTACAACAGTCATGGTTTTGCTGGCCATTCATAGCAGCGAGGGAGTTGCCTGCAGCGGCCAAAGATGTTAAGATGTGTGAGGACAAACGCTGTCTTCAAGGAGAACCTCTTCGGTTCATAAATCTCATGCAGAGGGCAGCAGTCGCTCCTTGTTACAGTTGCTGGAAGTGGTCTGGCTGCAGGAGTGCTGTGTCATGTCTGTGTGTATATCCATGTGCAGGGCACCAAATCACAGCTTTATAAGCACAGTGTTCTTTCTTTCTTTCTTTTTCTTGACTGCTGAATCCCTACAGTGGTTGCAGGGACAGTGCTGGAGCCAGCTGCATATAGGCACAGGACCCCTCATCCTGGGCGGAGCCAGGGTTCGATGCCTCGATCACGGGTACCTTGGCACCACTACGAAGGTGTCTTGAAACCTCCCCCTACTATCAGATCACCCCCGATGTTCTGTCCGCCATGGGGCCTGAACAAAGAACACTCCAATTCTCAACTCAGCCCCCCTACAGACTGAGTTACTACTGCCCATTAATCAGTGTAAAAGTAGTAAATGTTAAAAAATGATCAGAACAACAACAACAATGCTTGGGTTCCTGAAGGCATCCATGTGTTTCCTAAGGGAATGTTGGGATGGGAGATGTTCACAGCGCTCAAGTTCACTGGAAATCATTGGGAAGCACTTAACCACTTATGGCAACTTCGTGTTTAAAACTTACTTTCTTGCATAAATGTCTGGAGGGTGCACCAACTGTTTGAGAAATGACTCATCTAATTGGTGTTTGATTATAGAAAAAGGCTGTTTTAGATGATTGGGCTCGGAGTTTAAGTTTCATCTTGCTTTTCAGTGGACATGTCTTCACAGTTAGGAGGAAAAAACACTATTTGTACAACTTTGCTAATGAGATTAACTGGTTGCCACAGCTCTGAAAGCTGATTTTGTTAACTACAGTTCAACAACGTGTTTGAGCAATTTGTTCGTGATGTGGAAAATTGGCCAGGCTAATAAAACTTTGGACATTTAATTAGGTTACATTTCTTTTCATATCCGAGCTGCTTCCAACCCACGCTCTATTTGTAGAACGTGGGGTTTTCAAGTCATATTCCATCCCTAATATTTAGAACCAACCCCATACTTTCATGATTAGGATATAACATTTTAGATATATCCTATTATTGCTGGCAGCAGGGAGCTCAGAACAGAAAAAAACAACACAGCATTATATATAATCCAAGAAAGAGCCTTAAAAGAAATCAGGGTAGGACCCATTAATATTTAAAGTTGGCACTTCAGTTGGCCGTCTCTCCTTACAGCTTCTAGATGTTGTCGCCTCTTTGCAGCTGATGTCAGTGTTTTTATCCTGCAGAGCCAAATGGGAAAAAGCCTGAACCAACAGGGCAGTTTGAGGGTTAATATATCTCTGACCAAGACAAAGTTTACTTTGAGAGGTCTTTCTTCCGGCTTTGTTTTCTACAGAAACAGGAAAGGTGGATGAATTTAGTGGAAAAATGTTGCATGTTGCATTAAAAACACACGCGCCTCAGTCTCCCTTCACTCAGTACCCTGTGTTCTGATTGGCTGCAGTGTTTCCGCATCCTGATATAAGAGTTGTTAGGATAGACCACTCTGAGTTGCTAAGTTTGTTAGCATTTAACCAATAAACACAGATTTAGCGATTTTTTTTCAATTTGCCAATCCTTTTTCATATGTGAGAAAAGTTTACAAATGCCACATATACAGCGAAACATCGACATTGACATCAGCAATATATTTATGATCACTGTAATTGAAGATATTGGGACTTGTGTATAATCTGTCCATGGAGGAAGGTATTGATGGTAATAGGTGTTTCCAGGTGTACAGATGTCTCCATAGAGAGCTCTGGATGACCCAGCCTTCAGGTCTTGATGGACCATATCGAGGACCAGAACGACTAGAGAAGAAAAAGCCAGTCATATGTGCAATTATGTGACACCAATGTATAGATAAATTCCCTTTTAAACATAATTGTTGCAGGTTTTTGGGTTTTTGCTGTCCGCTCACGAGACATGCCGTCTAACAGTTTGTGAGGAACAGTTTCCTCCCAAATGGAACAATCATGTTTATGCCAAATAAAATAATAATATTTTTAAAAAAAAACAACCTTCAAGGTCTAGCAGCGCATCAGCTGGACCTTTGAAAGTAACTCGCTTCAAGGTTTCTTCCTGTTAAAGGGAGTTTTTCCTTGCCACTATTGCTTGTTGGGGGTCAGGCCCTGGGATTCTGGAAAGCACCAAGAGACAATTTTGATTGCAAAAGATTCTATATTAATAAAGATAGATAGATAGATAGATAGATAGATAGATAGATAGATAGATAGATAGATAGATAGATAGATAGATAGATAGATAGATAGATAGATAGATAGATAGATAGATAGATAGATAGATAGATAGATAGATAGATAGATAGATAGATAGATAGATAGATAGATAGATAGATAGATAGATAGATAGATAGATAGATAGGTTGATTGATTGATTGATCCGTGCAGTGTTCATCCACAACTGAAACCTGCAGGAAAATGATTAAACGACTAACCTGGAACGAGTCACGAGTGGGCAACCGACAACTGGGAGGTGTTGACATAGTAGATCACTCAAAGAAATGGGAGTACAGTTGACTTATTGTAGCAACAGTGCAAGTTTTTATTGTATTGATGTGGTCTTCTGCATGTAAACCGTTAAATTCTTGCACGTTAGTGCCGGGATTTTCCACTTGTAGTCAGCCATAACTGGAAGGCCGACACAGATGCTGGATAGTCTTCATGTTGCTGGATGACTTTTTTTAATAGCAGTATGGATTTCAGATTTACGCACGGTGAAATAACCTCTGTTTTTCTATTTTTGCTTCCCACATTGATCTCGTTGGAGCCGGTTGTTTTGTCTGCACTTGACTGAAAATTGCAGAGGTGGTATTTCTTCCTCCCACAGCACTTTCTGAGGCTGAACGCTCTGGCCGGACCCTCAAGAGTCACACCCATTAGCATTTGATGGTTCCATTAATCAGACCATTTAGGCATCCCGGCATAGCGGAGAGGAGGCGCTGTGTGTCAATCTGCACACCCACAAGATGCATTCTCCCAGTTCTGTTGGATGTCTACTCCTGGAGGCTACACAGGCTGGACTGGTGAACATCATAAAGCCTGATGAGTTATTCTTAAACTCTTAGTTTGACAATTTTAAGGGTTTATTGGCTAATGCATTTGTAGGTTAAACAAAAGTGGATCTTGTCACATCTGGAACCCAGATTAGATTTAAGGATGAATCATAATTATCTCCAGAACCACAACTATGCTACAATTATATGAACACAAAGCTAAATGAGCCTCTAAATGCTGCTGAAATAACAGGCACTTCTGCTCTCCATTCTGGCCCTCCTCCAGTGCCAGGAAGAGATCAGGGAACATCATCAGAAAACCTGGACCGAGTGTGTTCCCCTCCTCCCCTCCAGGGAGTGCTACATAGCCCTGTGGACAGAAAACAAAAAACAGGTGCTCCTTGCTGATATAACGATTTACAAAATGTATTTATATTGTGTATTTTGCATATTATTTACATGTATTATTCAATTTCAGAACTGTAATTGCACATTTGTGTGTGTTTAGCATGTTCAGATATTGGTCAACATCTATTCTGTCCACTTTTATGAGGGAAAAAATGATGGAACCCCCCCCCCCAAAGTACTTTTTGATGCTAAACTTTAGAACTTGAGTGTCACTGCATTATCATTCAGGTTTGGCTCCAATGTGCACTTGAACACACCCTCCAAATGTTGTTATGTGCCCTCTTTGTTGAAATAATCAACTGACAAACCTGTTGGTCGGACTTTCCTCTGGCAGGCTCATGTTGCTGACACTCTGTAACACAAAAAGTACCGTACTATATTTACCTCAGTTAAGAGTGTTAGTTAGGAGAGTTAAGAGAGTGTAGTTAATTACATTCCACCATAAAAGTTACAGACTTCATTTAAATAAGTTCCTGGAAAGCAAAGTGGGAAATTTCCACTTTTAGAAGGAGGTAGTGAAAAAAAGAATTGAAATATAAAGAACGTTTCTCTTGCAAGGGGTCTCGTTTTGAACAAAGTGTTGCCTCCGTCTTCTGGGTCGGCAGTCGTCCACACAGTGTCTGCAGAAACATGCATCTGTCAATAATGCAAAGGAAGCTTTAATTTTCAGCTTCAGTGCCTTTACATTAACCTTCCAAGGTGCGTCTCCCCTCCTGCCGCAGTCGGGTTACAGCCAGTAACCCAACAATGCGCGACTATAATACTGCAAAGACCAGATAGTTGTGTGCAAATCACCTGGGTTGTGGTTAGCCCGGCTCATTTAGAAATGTCAACTTTAGATACTGTATATAGAGAATAATTGCTGTCTTATTGTGGATGGTGCTGTAATACTTCACAAGTGACCCGCAGGCTAAGCATCAAGGCCTCACTATATACTGCTTCTTCAGCACTTGCACCAGATCTTGTTGATATCTGAGTTAGCTTGTCCAATAAAGAGATATCTGGTTACCTAAATACAGGTGTGATTTTTGCTGCGACATCCTAAGCAAAAATAACCTGTCTAATGATTTGATTTCGTTTTGCTTTAAGGGGTGCATTAATTACCCCAAAAGGTTTTGTTTTTTTGTCAATACTTTGGTGGATTCAGGATTTAGATGCTCGATCGCATCACAGACAAACCTACAGCACACCAGTCTGTGGAAAATATAGTTTTCTTCTTCGCTGTCTGTGTGAATCTGTCTGTGGCTGTCGTGACTCAGGAGAATATTCCCTCCCGGTTTCTTATATGGAAGGCCTATGTTGGAAGGATCTCTATTATGGGAAAGTGTTAGATGACAGATGACCTTTGGATTTGTGCTGATGTGTCTCAGAGTGAGTTGATACCGAGCATCCAGTGTTAGTAATACTCAGACCGGTGCTGGCTGATGCATGAATCACAGAAACTCTGACAGTCTTTGCCTCTGGCAGCTTTCCTCATGAAGGACAAGGGAATTTTGCCCGAGGAAACTGTTGCAGGATTCTGCCACAAGCTGCTAAACTGGTCCTTTACAGACTTTCCAATGATTCATTCATCAAACAGTGTCGCCATTTTCTCTTAAAATCCAAAGGATGTGGCACATAGGGTGGGAAGATGCAATTTCCAGGATGCGTAAAGATGCATAAGATGCAACCTAGGAAAGAATTAAATGACCAAAACTACCCTGGTTAAACACATTAATTCTGCTACCCTACTTAGGGTAGGGTAAATACCCCCTACTTAGGTGTAATAGCGATGAATGCCTCCACTTGCAAACAATTTGTGTGAGACATTGCACTTCCCTGTATGATCCATATTGTCACTCATATAAAATGGCTGTAAAACATCCTTGTGTCTAGTGTTTTCTTTGATACAAGCGTGCATTTTGGTGAACGTCCCTGCTGCTGCTGCTGCTGCTGCTGCTGGAGAGTATCTTCTTCGGGGCCCCGCCCACTCTCAGCGTTGCCTCGACGACTGCCGGTTTACGTGATGACGTTGGATGTATATGAGCGCGAGCGGCGGGATCTGTCTCTCCTTTTACCGCCATCAGAGCGGAGCCTCGTTCTTCCCCGGGACCGTCTCACTGCGCAGAGCCGCTTCATCGATCCAGCCGCCGCGCGTACAGCGAAGGTAAGGCGGGATTACAGAAGGGAAAAATACCCCCATACCAACCGTTTTAAACCCGTTTGAAGCTGCCAGCCGAGAAATGGCACATCCGCCGAGCCAAAAAAGGGCGTCAAAGGAAGAGTATTCGTCTCTGCTAACGCTAACGGGTGCAGCCATTGAGGCTGCCGCCACCATGATGCTTGTTAACGTCAGACGCGATTAAAAGACGAAACAACAAAACTGTGCGCCGCTTTTCGACAGGTTGGAAAAATAGACCCCCAACGACGGTCGTTTTAATTTACACGTCATGGAATAATCCCCATTATGATCCACGTTTGTTGTCACGTGTCTTCGGACATTATCCTTGTTTTTTTTGTTTTTTTTAACCACCTTCACGTTCTGTTTGGTTAATGCTAGTTTGGATGGGGGTAGCTGGGCAGTTGATGGACTCGGGAGTGAACACGTTTAAACTCTCGGCACTACTTTCCCAACTGGCCCACATTTAGTGGCTCCAGCAGCGTGTCAGGCTGTTCCTCCCACTCGCTCAGCCACAGCGGTGCGCATCGGCTGGCTAGCATCACACGGGCTAGCTCAACTAGCCGGGAAACAGTGGGGCAGTGCGGTATCAAGACCATGGAGGCCGGCTAAAGTTAGCCTCTTTAAACTAGCCTTGGGGCATCATGAGCGGCGCAGGAGATCGGACATTTTTTGGGGGGTGGGGGGGGGGGCATAAACCGAGTAGTTTCAACAGGTTGTCTCGCTCACTCGGCTGAAATATGGCTACAGACAGACATCCACCCACACGGGGGCTTTTGTGTCAGACCTGAGCAGGCAACACGTGGTCCCACCGGAGGATTAGTTGAAAGGAAAAGGTCGTTTGGGCCAGAATATTGTCACATACCTGATTGTCTCTTCGCTATTATTGGCTGGCTTGTTGTGTTTAAACGCCGGAAACGGACACTTTATCATTCATCTCAATCATAGTTGCCACTGTATCCATTTCATCTTTACCATAAAATGATGACATCATGGTTTAGTGTGATGGTCTGTTCCAGACCACAGCTGTAAATCCATAATGGGATGATGGTATGAAACCAGATTGACAAAAGGCTCATAACTAAAGGTGCACAATCAGTCATCACAGATCTGAGCTCTATGAACTGTCACACCAACACCCTTTAATCTCGCTGGATTTGCTGGATGGAGGCCAGCAAATGTATCCGGATGACAGTTTTGTGTTGACTTTGCTGCAAATACTTTCCTGCTAAGGTAAATTATATCAGGCCGATGGAAAGGTATCTCAAGACCTCTTTGCTGGACATGAAAAGTGCAGGGTTCCCCCCTCAGATTTATAGAGATCTTCAGCTGGTGCCTGCATTTCTTTTTCTATTCGAGTCACAGATACAAAGATTAGTTACCAGCCCAGTATTGCCCAAAAGGGATCAACTGGAAACTGTTTTGCTTTCTAACATGGCTTTAAATATATAAAAAAAAATTGAAAGCTAACACCACTTTCTCCACCGTCACTAGTCAATTTGCCTTTTCAGTCATCAAGGTGATTTTAGTATTTAGATTATAAAAATTGGAGAAGACATTTTTAAACTGATAAAACGAAGGTCAGGGTCTTGCACAGTTTAACTTTATTTTAAATGATCGGGTGTTAGGAGGACTTTGTGATTGCATACTGCCAATTAGACCTTGCTCTATTGCAGGAGTGTAGACCACACACACCCATTGACAGCCAACTTGGTGGAAGGCAAAAAGCCCAGATCATCCTCAAATCATTCCTGGAGGTGAGTTATGTCTGTTTTTTTTGTAGTTCTAGTGACACATTCTTCTGGATATTCACTTTCTTTTCTCTCTGCAGCATCACCTGGAAATGGCAGACATTGACAAGTAAGTTTTTATTCAAACCTTTGCCTATTTTTTGTTGCGACTATTACTTGGGGTTAAAAGGGAGAATCCCAAATGTAATGTCGGTGTGTGGTTAGATAAAAATTCTAATAAAGGCAAAGGACATTGCAACTTCGTCCACCTTTAGACAGATGCTGCATCTACTCCTCATAATTATAAGAACTTGATTTAATAACAACATCTCCAGGTAAATCTTTCCTGATGGTATGTGCTCAGATTTGATGTTTTATTTATATTAAGATGGTATTCCTGGTGTCATCATTTGAAGTGTGATGATGAGTTGGTTATTGTTTGTCTTGTGGGAGCAGCAAAGATCAGGCTGAGATGGACCCGGCTGACATGGAAGATGTAGAAGAAGTGGAAGAGGAGGAGACGGGAGAAGATGTAAACAGCAAAGGTTGGTCTTGATATGTTACATAAACTACATTAAACACAGGTAAAGGTGAGGGTAACCAATTCAATTGCCAGAGAATACATAGTTTTCAGGAGGGAACGTTCCGAATCCCTCGGCTTGATTTGGAATTGATCCATTTGCATGAAGCAGCTTTAAATGGTTTATTTTGGGGTCTCTAGATCATTTGAATGGTTCAGTTTATTATATTGCTGTCCTCTAACTCACAGGACAAATATAGCTACTGCTGTGCTTCATCTTTTTATAGTTTACCTGGACGGTTTTGTCAAAGAAAACTTGAAAGCATTGCGACCCTTTGAAGGCTTGCTTGAAGCCCTGAAACCACTGGAAGTGTATTTTCAACTTTTGGAGGACTTGTGAGATATAGATGACCAGTTTGGTTAGAAATGGCTAAAATCAAGCAAACGGCCGGTGGAAAAACCTTTGCGCATCAGATGTGTGATGAAACGGATATCATTGATGGGGGTATTTAATATTTATTTGTAGCTTTGCAATATCCAGTATCTTATCTCAGTAAGCAATATTTGGCACATTTAACCCTAAAAAAAATCTGCATGAATAAAACATCAATTACCGAGTTGCATAATTCGGTAATCTTTAGGAGAGTATTTAAATGAGCATGCCCTGTGGTGGCTGAATGACTGTGATTCATCCGAAAATAACCGTTTATTATCAAGCACGCAACTTGTATATTTATTAGATCGCTGCTCTGTTCTCACTGGAAACATTGCAAGCAAACTGCCCTGGATGTGCCAACCGAGAGGAGCGACTTACCAATCTCTTTAATCTCATTACTGCCTGCGGCAGTTCGACTTGGCTTTGATCGTCGGGAGCAGCGTGCCAGCCCCACCGCCTGACTACAGCCGGAGCACCTTTTCAACGCCCATATTAGCCAGTGTTTCATTCACTGTATGGAGTGGATGGGAACATGTTGGTGCCATTTACCATCATGGCTCAGCGGTTGGCACAGATGACATGGCGAGAACATCCTTGGATAGAATCTTGGGGTGTTTACCAGACAATTCTCCCCCCTCCCTCTGAGAGATGCTTCTTCTCTCAGCCTCTGGATCTGCTACCGAGGCATATCGGTGACAATTTGCAGTGAACTACAGAGGTCAAATTCTTCTAGAACATCGTATATGTTGCCAGTGTAGATGTGTAGGAGATATTGTATCCAGCTTTTCCTTTGTACTCAAGGTTTGTTTCTTATTTCCCTTTGAGCCTCAGTGAAAGTGTGTGTGTGTGTGTGTCCTCAGCACGCCAACTGACCGCACAGATGATGCAGAACCCCCAGATCCTGGCTGCGCTGCAGGAGAGACTGGACGGATTGAACGGCTCTCCATCGGGGTACATGGAGAGGTGAGCAATCCATCTCTTAGTTTTTTCACCCTTGTTTGATAAAAGTAATAGGGGATGCACCAGTTCGGCCTGTAACTTTCCAATGGGATTATTTCAAGGGAAAAAAATCCAAACATTCACATTACGCTAAAAAAAAAAAGTTGTCTGCAAACTCGTTCGGTTCAGATTCAGCATTGAGATGACAGTTTCTCCTCTTAACACCAATGTGGAAGCAGCATGTGTAAAAGGAGCTCACCTCTGCTGCGAGGCCGCTTCAGCTTCCACTCCTCAGCAGAAACCACCAGTCAACAGCTCCTTGATCGGGCTGCCAATTGTTCGACAAGTGCCATTAAAGTCACCAGTAGGGCTCCAGCAGCAGCAGCCAAAACATGCATTCCATCGCCAGGATACTCCCAGGATTTTAATTTACCACACTGCCGGGAGATTCGGGGAGCAGATCAACATTTAAAAGGTCGTGCTTTCTTGCACAATGTGAACCCCGGTTTGTGCCGTGCTGGTAGGAATAAAATGATGGTAAAGAGCTCCACAGGTTCTCAAAAGTATATTTTTGTCCAACTGCAACTATGTTAACTTGCTGATGACTCGGGATAAGTGTTGGGAACTACACTAAAACATTCCTAATGTGCAAATTAAAGAGACCTTTTATGATCCAAATATCTCAAACTTCTAGGATCTTTGAGTGTCTTTGTCTTCCACAGTTTACCAAAGGTTGTAAAGCGACGTGTGAATGCCCTCAAGAACCTGCAGGTTAAATGTGCCCACATTGAAGCAAAGTTCTATGAAGAGGTCCATGAACTGGAACGAAAGTATGCAGCTCTCTACCAGCCCCTTTTTGACAAAGTACGTCATTTACACACATCTTCGTCGTCTAAAAAAGAAATGTTGCGCAATATTGACGGCTAAACTAATGTGCCGCAAGCAAGGGGAGGGAGAATAGTCTGGGTTATGGTGATTAAACTAGTAACCAAACAATTTCCTGAGCTTGAAAAGCATGTTTTCCCCACCTTCAGAGCCACTAAACCAGCTCCCACTTTTATATCGATCTGTCGTCTTTTGAAGTAGTTGTGATAAGAGGATTCCTGTAATTCGGGAGAAAGATGTGCCTGCATCACATTCACTTAAGCCCTTGTGCAGATTATTTCCCTGGATGTTTTTGGCTCCAGTGATCCAAGTGGATTATGTGTCATTAATATGGGATTTAGAAAAGCTTTAACATTAATAATTTTAACTTGGAGGCTGCTGTGGTCTTATTTTGTGGACGCGTTTAAAGCCTGCGATGAAGACGGGCCGATGGAAGTTTCGCACGCACAGATACCAATGCTGAGGTTGGGGGGGTGGGGGGGGTGAGTCAGCAGTCCTGTCGTCGTTCAGCGGGGGAGGCTGTATCACTTAAATGTCAAGTCTGATTGACTGTTGAGATGAATCTTGACTGATGGGGCTATTTTTAGGTCGCTTATGTCACAGTTTTAAGCCTCATTTGCATGTTTACAGTGTTTGGAATATGAACAGATGTTGCTTGTTTTGGCAGTGATGATATATGATGGGCTTTTTCCTGCCTTTTCCCCCCAGAGAAGTGACATCGTGAAAGCCACATATGAGCCCACGGATGAGGAATGTGAATGGAAGGCAGATGAGGAGCAGGAACTGACAGTAAGTATGCAGATAGACGTGACGGAAGGACCCCGAAAGATTCAGAGTATTGAATTTATTTCTTAAAGGAGCACTCATTCGCACTTGACGCTGACGTTTATCATACTATTAACGACTTGATAATTCTGATAAGCATCAGCGTCATGTGTCAGTTCTCTATTTTTTTTTTTTAAATACTCTACCAGTCAGTAAGTGTTTGACTGTTTTCCTTCCTTTGGCGAGTTTGATGCTGCATGAAAAATGGTTCACGCGCTTCGATCAGCATGATTTTGATGAGCAAATGTCATTACTGAACCAGGATGAAATGAAAGAGAAGGCCAAGGTGGAAGATGAGAAGAAAGATGAGGAGAAGGAGGACCCCAAAGGCATCCCTGAGTTCTGGTTAACGGTTTTCAAAAACGTGGACCTTCTCAGCGACATGTTGCAGGTGTGTATCTACGGGATGAGGGAGGCTGCAGCCAACAAACCGATTTGCTTCCACCTGCTGGACAAGTGATGTCTAGCACTGAGCTGTTTAAATATTCAGCAGGAAGTGGAAACTGGAACAGTTGTGTCTTAACCTTAATGTGTTTCTGCTCTACAGGAACACGATGAACCCATCCTCAAACATTTACAAGACATTAAAGTATACTTTTCAGATCCAGGACAGCCAATGGTGAGTGATCACAGTTCATCCAAATGGTTTTTTCTTCCTTTTTAAACTCTAATTTTTGTCATTTGGTTTGATCTCCAGAGCTTCACATTAGAGTTCCACTTTGAGGCCAATGAATTCTTCACAAACACAGTTTTGACAAAAACCTACAAGATGAGATCGGAACCTGATGAGAGTGACCCTTTCTCCTTTGACGGCCCAGAAATCATGAGCTGTACAGGGTGAGTGCAGCAGACTGTCAAGCTTTGAGGGTAATACTCGAGCATGGTGCATGTTTGTCCGTCCTAAATATGCAGAGGATATGGGATGCCTGTATTTATGCAACGCAAATGTCACCTGTACACCAGCTGTATTATGAGCAATATCGGAGGAAATGCAAATGTCACAGCTACAGCGCAACCTCGTTACGTTCTAATTGATGCTGTCAGACCCACAAACGAAATGCTTGCTTTTGCCGCAGCTGCACAATCGATTGGGTAAAGGGCAAGAACGTCACATTGAAAACAATCAAGAAGAAACAGAAGCACAAGGGCCGCGGCACTGTGAGGACCGTCACCAAGACGGTTCCCAACGACTCCTTCTTCAACTTTTTCACCCCGCCAGAGGGTAAAATATTAGACATCCCATAAAGTCATCTGTTGCCTTTGTTTTTCCCCCGCTCTAACTTTGTCTTCTCTCCTTTTAGTTCCAGAAAACGGAGAGTTGGTGAGTCCTTGCATATAGTTTGATGCTTTCTACACATACTTATGCTGTCATGCATCACTATCTGTAGATGAGAGTAAAATTGTAATTACCGTATTTTCCAAGGCCGCACCTGTATTTTAGCCGCATCATCTAATTTTAGATAGAAAATCAATTTTTTACTTATACAAACCTGTCTATAGGCCGCATAGAATCACAGGTCGCGGAAGAACTCGGATGCAGACTTCTGCCAGTTTATTCTGTAGATCAACGAAGGGAGGTCTTCAATCACACACAACCTGGTTTATGGTGTGCAGGTGCAAACAGTAATTAAATACATCAACAACCAGAACTCAATAAATACACTAACATTGAAAGTTGCAAAAGATAACATTTACAACGAACAAAAACAGGGTTAACGCCAACCTGAACCCACAGACACACTGCCACAAAGCATGCTGGGAAATTCCCGCACTGACCCTCCCCAACACGCTACACTACCTTTGCTTTTTTTTCCAAACAGTGCCTGCAGTAACTTTTCTGCTCGAGCGCCCCCTAGTGGCCGATAGAAAAATACATAAATAAGCCGCAGTGTTTAAAGTGTAGGGAAAAAGTAGCGGCTTATAGTCCGGAAAATACGGTAACCAAGGAGTTATTTCCTTTATGATGAGGTTTAGGGTCAGTTTAAACAGAAAAACCAGACCTTTCCAAATTGAATGCATCATGATTTAATATCAATGACTACATGATGTGAGGCTAAAGAAGTGAATCCTTGAATATAATTTTAGACAAGCAGTAAAAACCTATTTGGCTTGTCTTCAGGACGAAGACTCGGAGGCCGTCCTCGCCGCAGACTTTGAAATCGGCCACTTCATCCGTGAGCGCATTGTACCTCGGGCTGTACTCTACTTTACAGGAGAGGCCATCGAGGACGACGACGACGACGTAAGTGTCGAAACCCGGATTTGAAACGAAACTTGGACTGTAATTATTGGGCATATTTGTGTCCATTCCCTTTTTAAAACATGGACTAATCCTGAATTGACTCTTGTTCTAGTATGAAGAGGAGGCAGAGGAGGTCGATGATGAGGTAAGGCTGATCCAGATGAAGGCTTGTGTTTGTAGTTGTCACGGAGACCCTGCTTACCCTGAACCACGTGCTGTCCACTCAGGAAGGCGAGGAGGAGGCCGATGAGGAAAATGACCCCGACTATGATCCCAAGGTAACTCCCCCCCCTCTTCCTCTCACCCGTCAGGCTCGTTTATTCTCAGTAGCTCTAGTTTTTTTCCTCAAACCTCCCACGGAACAAGTCCGTTATGGTTACAGATGTTTTGCACCTTCGGGTGTTTAACAGCCGTTTAAAAGATGTTAATAAGCCAAAGCGTGAACTTGCTGATAATGACACATTATTGAAGAGTCATAAACTAAGTTCTTATGTTATTGGCTAAATGTGATTAGCTCACAGGGGTGGTATTGTTTTAGCATAAAGGATGCAGACTGTTGGATGCATTTCATATCCATTTTTTGGGTTTCTTTACCTCTTTTCAGTTTTTAATTTTAACCATTTTCCAAATTATTTTGGGTTGAGGAAATAATTGCCGTTTGTGTAAAGGAGGAAGTCCAACCACAGACGAAATTTAGGAACTGTCAGTACTGCCGTCTTGTTGCTCACCACAATCACCCAATGTTCTCACACACACACTTAAAATACAGTAGACAAAACAAATGTTTTGTCTTCTTTTAGGCGCAGGATGGTGACTTTTTTAATCTCTGGTGCTATAATGGTGACCTTCTGACCTGTTCTGACACTGTTAAATACTGGTACTCATTCGATGGCCCACTGGAGCATCTTTATTCTTAGTTGCTCTCCTAAACGATGCGTGAAGCCTGGCCTCAACTAAACATACTAACACCGGTGCATCGTTCTGAAGGAACATGTTTTCAAATGGTGGTTTGACTTGGTCCATGTTTTAGTGACATCCCTGAGTCCCAGACAGCCCAACTAAAGAACACTTAATTGCTTTGTGCTGCTGGTTTTTCATGTACTTCACCTTTGACATCACACGGCGATAAACAAGCATGTTCTTTGCTTCTTTGCTAAAGCAAACTGTGCTACTTAAAGTTTTTTTTGTTTTGTAGTCATTATTGTTCATCTCCAGTCACTTTTGGCATCCTTTGTCAGCTACTCTTTAAATTTTTCCTCACTAGGTTTAAGTGGTGACAGTAGAAAAATAACCCTATCCTGGTAGGTACAGCTTGTGAATTGTCAGCCTACTACCATCACCCCCCCCCCCCCCCCCCCCCTCCGCTGTCAGTTTTGTTTAGCTTTTCTTTCTTCCTGATTTTCCATCATCGCTCTCTTTCCACCCCCCTTCACCGCCCTGCCGCACCGTCCTGAGTTACTAACCATGGTTTGTTGTGTGCGTGTATTTTGATTTAATCGTAACCTATAGTGACTTCTGCATTTGCACCTGTATGTTGAAGCTAGAACATGTTTATTTTCTTCCCACGTCGGACACATCCTCTACAAAACATGAGTTAGGCTTTTAAGGGTTTGATTTGTTTGCCATAATTTTTGTGTATCGTTTCTGGATGGTTTTTTTAAATTTGTTTATTTTCGTACACATTGGTCCAGTCCTCATTTCTTAGATTGAAGTTGCCTCTAGCATTTACATTAGCTTTTTTTAAAATCCCTATACAGGTGAATTTAATGCTGGGATAGTTGCTTTGTTGGGTTTTTTTGAGGGGGGGGGGGCATAATTTCTTTGGGGCATCATGATTCTCAGCATTCAAGGTGTTGAACGTGTGTATCACCGTCTCAGTTTACAATAAGTGTTTTAGAAATGATTGCAAAAATGGGCATCACTTTTTATCCCAGCATTAAATCCTCTATAAATATTCCCATAAAGAGGACCAGGTTGTGAAGCCAGGTTTTTTTTTTTTTTTTTTATGCTAAAATAATTGACATTGCTGTTTTATGCAGATTAGACTATTTGAATGTCACAGGACAAAAGTTTGACCATCAAGATGAGTAGCAAACTAGTTCAGCGTATGTGCACCAACTCGGCTTTAGTTCTGGTTTAACAGAGTTCAACTGTTAGGCAGTTTGTAGATTTGCAGCCTGGAGAAAGCCGAACACCAGTTCTGCTCTGTAGCTCTACACCTGGATCTGGATCTTTATGACCCTCGCCGACGTTCTCTTGCCCCTGTGGTTTCTTGCAGAAGGAGGCGGGCCCCCCGGCTGAGTGTAAGCAGCAGTGAAACCTGGCCCGGCTGACTCGAGGATCAACTGCACTGTAACGGCTTCTCAAATTAAAAACGACAAAAGATGATTAAAATAGATACTTACGGCCTTATGTTTTGTATTTTTCTTGGTAGACAGAATTTTCAAGATTTTTGTTACAAGAATTCTCTGGTATTATACTGGGAGGTATGTGACTCGATATACATAGTATTTTACTAGAGCTGTTTTTTCTTCTCTTCTGTACAGTAGATAGACAGGACAACGACCCTCCCCTCAAAAGCATGGACATTTCTTCACTGCTAAAACTAGTTTGGGTTCTTGTGAAGTCTTTTCTTGTATTTGCTCTTAGACAACAGCTGTGGTTTAGACTGCCTGATAACATTGATTTAGACCCACCGCCCCCTCACCCTTGCCCCCCCCCCCCTTCCAACCAAAGTTTAATTTTAGTCAGTCTTTGCCTATTTAAATTTGTTTCCTTTAAGCACTTGTTAAAACAAACCAACTGTAGCAATTTGAACCCAGAGTTGGGTGAACGTGCATCAGGGTGTCTAGTCCAGTTTTATCCAATCATGCTGGGCAAATGATGTGTTTGGGTCACTCCTGCACCACATGTGCTGGACTATTTTCCACTCTTGATACATTCCAGAAAGCAGCCTGGCTGGCGCCATCGCTGAGACCCTCTCAAAGGGAGGCGACATCTCTTGAACTAGATGGATTAGGACAAATTTTCACTCCCAGGTCTTGGAAAACAGCCTGGTCGAGTCTTAAACATTCCAAAGGATTCTTCGGAGCACGCTGGCGGGACGGCCGGTTGAAGGCCGCCCCTTTAACCCGTGCTTCAGGGTCCTTGTAGGCTCTTGATGGTTTGTCATGGAGCGCGGAGTCCTGTTATCTGTTCGCTTTCGACCTTTGACCTTTGCTCTGTGGGGAATTCATATTGTGCAGTACCTTTCTGATCCCGGGAAGGGGGGCTTTATTTTTTATTTTTTATTTTTTGGCATAGCAAGGTTGGGCAGCTGTAGCACAGCGAGGACGAGCCAGGTGTTGGAAGCGTCTGAGGTCGCCGGGTCATGTCATTTATCTCTTGCATCACCATTTACAGGCCTCAGCCCAACTTCCCAGTCTTGCTTTGATTTTATCACTGTGACAGAACGAGGTGAAGAAGGATAAGGCTGCCGTTTTGGGCCCGTAACCCACCACAAACACCCCCCCCCCACACACACACACACACACACACTCACTCCTGATCAACTTTATTAAGTATTCAGAAGGCCACAATCACGACGGCAATATTTAATGGGGGGGGGGTGAGAGGAATCTGTAGCCTGCTGCCCTCCCCATCTGTCCTTAATGCCTTTAGTTGTGAAAGCAGCTCCGTGATGGACGCAGCGTGTCCACAGCGGAAAGCCAGGGTCCTTCTCATCATGCCGGAGGTATTCACACGTTCATGGGAAAAGGATATCAAGCGGTTTGTCTGGTCCCTCTGAACAGCTGTTGTCAAGGCAAAGTGCTATGCTACAAAATACTAATGTACTCAATAACTACATGTGTGTTCATGAATAAATTGGTTAAAGATGAGGAGCCTGTTTGGTATTTATTACAAGTGCGTTCAAAAATATATTCGCAAACGCTAAAGACATCACGGTTCGAGAGGTCGAAACTGGTGATTGCTCGGTGACTGATGGAGGGTTCCTAATTATTTCCTCGGCTGGAAAACGGTTTATTCCGTCAGCTCAAACTGAGTTGCAGAATCGCGCATCGCAAACGCTTATCACGCTAAATTGTGCAGTTGCCGCTAGAGGGAGCCATTGTGTTTAAAAACCATTTCTTTTTAAAAAAATTGCCAAAGAAACCTTCAGATATACTGGGAACTCCTAGCTATCAGTAAATGCGAGTACACCTTGAGGGTGTGCATGTGGAAAACTGGACATATGTCATTATAAAGACACTTTACTGGTCGGCTGTTAAATAATCGAATGGTTTAAATGAGCGCTGAGAGTCCTGTAAGAGCATTAATCTATGGACACCACAGCCTACCGTAGTGTGCGCGTTAAACTTAATTATATATCTAATATTTGACGTATCAAAACAGGCAGCCATGCTTCCAGTGTCTTGGAAGGGGCGGCGCGGGTCTCCAACAAACCCCTCCTCCACAAACCCTCCACACATTCTGTGCAGGGGTGACAGTCGCACGGACGCGCATCCTTCAGTCAAACCCCCCAGTCTTTCCGGTGCAGAGACGTTTGGTTAAACACAGAAACATTCAGGAGGGGGGAAGGGACCCGGCGAATATGTTGGAAAACGGCAGAAAGGTGTTCAAGGAGGGTCTCCTGGAGAAGCGGAGCGACGGGCTGCTGCAGCTCTGGAAGAAGAAGCACTGCGTCCTGACCGAGGATGGCGTGCTTCTGCTGCCGCCGAAGCAGCATGACCAGCCGCATCACCACCCCCAGCAGCACGGGGGGAGCGTGGACAGGGTGAAGGAGCTGCACTTCGCCAACATGAAGACGGTGGACTGCGTGGAGCGGAAGGGCAAGTACGTCTACTTCACGGTCGTCATGACGGAAGGCAAAGAGATCGACTTCAGATGTCCGCAGGACGAGGGCTGGAACGCGGAGATCACCTTGCAGATGGTCCAGTACAAGAACCGACAGGCGATCCTGGCCGTCAAGTCCACCAGGCAGAAGCAGCAGCTGCTGGTTGTGCAGATGCCCGGACAGAAGACGCTCCGCAGCGCGCCCAACGTGGCGTGACCCGCGGACAGCTGCGCGCACCCGGCGGTAAGAGCCCCTGAAGACAGGGCGAGAATGATGGAGGAGGGGGGTCTCTAGAGCCGTGGACCACCTGGTCTGCCCGTTGATCACCAGAGAATCGATTTTTATTGCGTTTTCTGAATGTGTGAGCTAATGACATCACCAATCAAACGCCGACTGAATATCCCAGAACGGGACAGATGGATTTATTTATTTTGCTTTAAGAGCTTGTGTCCCAGACAGGTTTGTTATTTTAGTAAAGGAGGAGCATCCTCCTACAATAAAGGATGGTTTTACGCCTAAAGACCATCGTGGACTTCGAATCCCAATCATGAAATCGAGCCGCGCAACGAAAGAGACGCGATATTACGCGCGGGGATGCGCCCGCAACCCAAATGGGTTCCCACTCGGTGCACGTCTGACACTTGAACCTGCCCTGTAGCGCAGTCTCAGGAGCATGTCACCAAAGATAAGTGTCTGCAAGAACACCCCAAGCAGCTCCCGCGGCACGTTCGCGTGCACGTGTCTCCGATTTGGTGACCCAATCAGTCAGTGTCGCTTTAAATCCCGCTGCTGCATCCAAGCAGACATTATCCCGGGGTTCAATTGGATGCTTTTCTGTCATATCATCATTTCTTGCCACGCTAAGGACTTTCAATGCAACGATACAATCAAACATTTCCACGTTTACAAAAAGAAACGCTTAAAAATCTTTCCTACATGTGATCCTGGGACCATCTATTTCATTCACGGACCAATCAAACCGATTGCGTAAATGCACCAGTTCTGAGGTTTACTCCCTTTAGAAGAGAAAATGTACTGCTAAAGTGTATATTAATCATTCCATTTATTTTAAATGACCTGTTTTAATTGATACTTTTTAACTTCCACTGGGCCAAAATGGACCTGAGCCTGTTTTGAACCTTTTCTCTTAAGCGGCTGACGTCATAGATTCTGTCCACCTGCTTGTGTCTGCAGGTTAACCGAACCATCCGCTGAAGGTGGAACGCTACACCAGGCGACAAGAACACCCCCCCCCCCCCACCTTACTCCGACCAATTACCATCCTCCAAGATGACTCCCTGTCCAGACCAGCCCCCGCCCCTCCTCTCATCACCTTTTCAATGCAGAGACTTGTTACTTGAGAGACTGAGGGACAAAAAGCATGCGAGAACACAGCTGCATTCTGCTGTGCAATGGGCTCATCCCTTATTTATTACCTGTATATATATATAAATATATATATATTTTTTTCTATAACAAATGTGCTTTTGATGAATGATCTCTGTGGTCTTTGTTGGACTGGATTTTCGCTCCGAGGTTCATAAACTGCACCCTCTGGGAATCAGTGCATACATCCTGCTCCGGTTGCTATAGGTTAGTCTCTACGAATCAACACCCCTGTGTCATTTTCAATCGAACCAAAGAATCATTTTGTTGTCACGTGGTGTTGAAGCTCTGAATATTCTGTAAGAGGATAGACGTATAATGAGATTCCCACACAGCCCGATCCCGACATGGTTAATGGTTTGTATATGAGGCATTTTGCAGTGTTTTGCTTTCTTTTTTTTCGGGAACGGGGGGGGGGGGAGGCTGAATGCCAGTAAGATGCTAACTTGTCGACCTTGTTTGGTTCAGATTGCAGATTTATGAATGTTTTCTGGAGCAGAGCGGCTTCAAATGGCTGTATTTCAGGCCAAACCAGTTTGAGATAATTAGTGGGGAACCTTCGAGTTCACAACTACAAAGAGCAGTTTTTAAAATGCTAACGGTTCGCCGAACATTCGACCAATCAATTGGACACAAGCTTCGCGAGATCGTTCGTTATTCCCTGTCTGGAAGCCTTGGTTATCCCAGATGTTGGCGAGTCCAGGCATTTTGGGGACAAGTCTTCCTTGTTTTGACAGATGTCACCTTAAAACAGCGATTCTGTCCAAATGAGGAGCCATTATGTCACATGAGAATCATAATTGTTTGATTTCTTTTATTACAGTTATTCATTTTGCTTGGTTAAAAAGTTAGCTATTTTTAGCTAGCTAGTTGAATGTGGCTAGGTAGTAAACAGCTAGCTAAAAATGCTGACTTAACTCTCCCCACCATCATGCTGACTTCTCTAGGCTGCATCTGCAAACCGCTGGACAGACTTTTGTGCAGTTCTTCTGCAAGGGAAAGGAAACATTTCATTTCGCTCTTCCTGGAAAGTCCCCCCCCCACCCAAAGGTATCGCCTCTAAAGCAACACATGCCGTCATGTTGTTGTCATCTCCCACACTGGGTAACAGCTCTACCCTTTACCTAATGCAACTGGGGTGATGTTTGTCTCACATGCCTTCCTGTTACCATCATTTACACACCGTTATAGCTCCGTCCTTTATAGCCACTGTCTGATTTCTTCTTTCAGTGTAAGATATATTTTCATACCTCGAGAAGATACATTCCATTAAAATAAAATAAAAACAAAGGTGTTTGCTGTGGTTTCTTGTCAGCCCCTCCCATTCCATCCCCCCTGCCGAGGCTGGGCTGGGCCAGTTTAAATGACCTTTGTGACTCCGCTGCTGCGTCTGCTCGCACTCCTGAACCCTTCACCCCGCATTTCCTGCTCTAAAAGTAGACGCCACGTGGAGAGTTGGGTTTCACCGCCCAGTTGTTGCTGCTCAGATGAGCCGCCAGCCCATAATGTCAGTGCTCGCGCCGACCAAAGCTCAGATAATTCAATTAAACACCCCACACATGACGCCATCCATTCTGACACGTGAACGGTTCAGAGCGCTGCGATGGCAGACAGCAGCTCTCGCCGCTGAGAAGGTCCTCTGAATCGCTGACACCCGATTTGCTGCACCTGAAATGCCTTTTTTGGGGACGGATACAAATGTGGGTTTATGTTATTACATAACCCAACAAGCAAAACAACGCAGAGGAAAGACACCGGTTGACCGGTCCCGGTCAAGGTTTCTTCCTGTTAAAAGGGAGTTTCTCCTACAGACATTTATGTTTTTAGCTGATGCTGTTGGAACTCCACATGAAAAAAAGCAGCAGGAAATTATCAGAACTTAAGCTGAACAGAAATTTGAGTTCAAAACATCCTACTTGTTGGAAGAGCAACTAGACTGTATTAATCCGCAAGACGACCGTCTGGACAAAGGACAAGTAGTTATAATGGATAAGTAGTTATAATGGATAAGTAGTTATAATAAATAAAGTTTGTGATGATAGCTTTATAACTACTTTGTATTTGGTTGCGAGTAAAATCCAGTATCGTACACCGACACTTGCAAAAAATTGTGATTTAAAATCACTGCCACCTGCCAGGATTCGTAGCTTTGCCTCCTTTGTTGCGGTCAGACTTGGGGTAGTCAACAGTTATTGAGTTTATTTTTATTCACAACATAGTCATACAGCGATTAAAGTTGAAAGGAAGTGTAAAGGAAGAGGATAAACAAGAGAAAAAAGGACTCTAAATCAGCAGAATTCCTCCTGAGAGTTGCCAGGATTGGTTCATCAAATTCCTCTTCAGGTACTCGCGTATTATTTTGTAAAAGGTTATTTTTTGAACGATCAAAGCATATTAAAAATGCATGGACACATTCACAAGATATAAAAGAAGGTTTTTTTTCCCTACAAGGGGGTCTGAAAACATGAGACAAGTCCATAGTAACAGGATTCAGCATTAAAATAGGGCTACTTCCTCTCTATTTTTTACACTTCGGGGTGCTAGCGCGCTAAAATTAGCCTGCAGATGAGGACATGAACCACTGACCAGCTGTCCTTCAAACAGGACATTAGAAACCTCCATCTCCCAAACTCGGAATGTAGGTTGACCCACAATGAATTCGTCACCATCGTGTCTCTCTTTTATTTGGAGGAAGATTGAGGAGCAGGTGCACCACACTTCCTGTGAGGCCCTGACCCGGCAGGTTGGTCCCAGTGATCCCAGTCCGACCTGTCACCTAATGACGATGTCAAGCTGTCAGTTTTGGGCTCTGTGGACGTGCACTCACCTACCTTTCAGACAGCTCTACAAAATTCTGGAAATATTCTGAAATAAGGGTGGGACCCCTGGACTGCAAAGGGTTCCTGGTTCAAGCCCCAATGTGGACAAAAGATGGAAGGTGTTCTGGTATTAGTGGGAGGTGCCAGGGCACCTTGGGAGCACTGCGGGGGCACCCTTGAGCAAGGTACCGAACCCCCACAAATGCTCACATAGGGCCCTGCATTGGCTAGCTGAATGACTCCCCGAACCAAAAATGAGATAGAGGTCAAAAGTACGAAAGAAAAAACGCCTCAGAATAACTGTCATCACTGAACTTGTTTCTGGAACTGTGAGGGTGTTTACGCGCTCCATAATCCTTCATATCGGTGTTAATTTGTGCGCTGGATGGACAGATCCCGTCCAGCGTTGGTGTCTTGCTGGTTTACTGTTGCTTGTTCACCAAGTTGTTCAAACCCTTTAATGGTTGAACATTTAGAGATGATTGCACAGGTGATTAGCTTATAAAACCTCCGCCGTGCCCGTAGAACATCACTCAGGTACAGCTGAAGCAGCTGTTCTGGGTCCTTGTTCCAGTGGCAGTGTGGCTTCGTGCCTCTTTCAGATGGAGAAGCGAAGAGCGAAGGAGCGAAGACCACCAGATTTCAACACACTTGCGGTATTGTTTTCTCTAACATCGCGTGGGCGTGCGATATGGGAGTGAGATGGGTTCTTTCTGTAGCGATATTAACAGGAGGGGAATTATGAGGGGAAGGGAGGAGCCAGAAGGAGAAGGGGAGGACAGGAAAAAACAGGCAAAACAAAAGAAAAACGGTAAAAGATAAACGTCGAAAACAGGCAGACGCTAACAGTTGGACACTTCCTGCACTAAAGGATCATGAATCATCCGATTTGAACTCTTCAGAATGACTAAAGTGCTACGCTTTGTATAATTAGCCATTAGCAGCCTGTGCTAATGAGATATAAAACCTAGAATTATTGAGCCATCTGCTTAACTTTACATAAAATGCATTTTGTATTTCTAATGTTTCCTCCCGCAGGAAGAGAAACTGCAATAATCAGCAGATAAAGCTGGATATCAGAGCTAGATGCTAGCTGCCCTTTTTGGAGTCCACATGGAGCTTTTTAGGTGGCATTTCAGTCATCCGAGACAGAACGTGAACAAGGTTGTGATTCGCTCTTGGAGAGTGCTTGACTGCTTCACTGGCTTGTTTTGCACTTTGGTTTGTATTTTTAGATTCAGCGGTGCATTTTAGATGTCACAGCCACAGTCTTTGAGTTGGACGGAGAACAAACTCAAGCTAACTAACATGCTGTAATTTACAGTATGTCATAATAATTGTGATCATGAGTAGTTTTTTCAAGCGCCAGCTAACTCTATGTGTGTGTATGGGGGGGGGGGGGGGGTGTATGTGTGTGTGTATGTAGGAGGATAAAAGGGCATGGATGTAGGGGAGCCAACCAACCACCCCCTTCAACACACACACACACACACACACACACACACACACACACACACACACACACACACACACACACACACAGTGAGCTGGCTCAGCTGAGGTTGGGGACCGGAGCGCAAATGTCACCTTGGTCCCAGCTGCAGACGTTCAGCAGACTCTGACTGACGATCACACACAGAGCTGCGACTGGCTTCCAGAGCAGCTCCATTATCACCGCCAGTTGAACCAGTTTGGCTCTTGTCACTGACAACTTTTCTGCTTTCAGACGGATGGTGCTCAGTGGAGTCCAACGGCTGATTGTGACCTTCATGCGCCAAAGGCAAACAAATGAACATTGGTGTCAGTTTTATTTTTCGGAGTTTACAAGCTGAAATACTCTCATAAACATTCCACCGCAGCACATTTATTTTACATGGCCACACTGTCCGGCGCCATCTCCGTCCAGCTGCCACTAAAAGAGCACGTTTAATGTTGAGTTCAGAACAATCAGATGATATCATCTGCATATAATCGTTAAAAAGGGGGGAAAAGTAGTCCATGTGCCCGCAGGATTGTTGTCTAAAAGAGCAAAAAAAGGTTGAGTACCAAACTTTGATGCTAGCTAGAATTTTTAGCTAACTAGGTGGTTTGTATCAATCCGAATTCTGGATGAAACCGACTGTAATTTCCAAAAATGTCAAAGTATTACTTCGCTAGTTCTCATTTCTGGTACTGTTAGTGTCGAGCTTTCAGACCATTGAACCAAAGGTCACACTGTTCAGCCCGGCTTTTCTGTTTCGCTGGCATCCAGGCTGTGTTTAAGAGTCAGATTCTTTTAAAAAAAATGTTTGTGTGCTCAAAAAAAATTCAATATTGGAGCATAGAAGTGAATTTCGTATAAACCCAGATCTGCTTTTTAAACCAGAATAATGAGTTGATTATTCACCACGGGAAAACAGTTGCATTGGCATTTTAACCGACGAGCGTTACACTCCCTGGAAATAAGCTTATTTTCTGCAAATGTTGACAGAACAGAATCAGTGTAAAGTTCAGTGTGGCGGTTTTAATTGTTTCGTAAAGCAGCTGCGACAAGAAAAGTCTCATCATCAGCTCAAAAGCGCCACATTTATTATGCAGCTACACAAGTCTTATTTAGGACATCTTCATAGGAATCCAATCATCAATAATAAATGGCCTGGCCTTGTTTCAGAAGAGGCTGTTCTAATGTTGATCACAGCGGTTGTAGCCTGAAAGCTAATTTACAAAACACTAATTCTGCTGGATGTACTGATGTGCTGCTCCGTGTGGACATGAACAGCTTTCTCCTGCAGAGATTTATTTACCAATGTGTGAAGTTGTCCTATTTCTTTCTTTGTCTTTTTTCCCCCCGCCACCTGTCTTCACTCTGCGATGTTGTCCTTCACCAGCGCGGCTACAAACAGTCGAGGTAGAAACTGAAGCTAATTACGATCAAATAACAAATCATAGACATCTTGAGATATTAGCAGCAGGTGCTGATATGATATTTTAATCCATTCATTTTGAACTTAGGCAAAGCGCACAATCCTGTTTTCAGACTATGGCTCACTGCTCATTTAGCAAATCACTCCTGACTTTAATAAGTGGATTTCATTAGAAAGCCTGAATTCCAAATGAGGCTTTTGTGGGGAGGTATGTAGGTTACATGCTGTGTGTGGTAGACTTCCACCAATAGACTTAATTGGTGGTAATTTAATCAGATTTGTTTAGATTTGTGTTTGTAATGATTCATTACCAGTGTTAGCTGTAGCATTTGTAATGCGGTTTTTGTCTTAGTTTAAACAGGGGGACGCTAACAGCTTCTTGTAAGGTTTTGGACTCAAAACTGCTACAGAGATGTTTTTGCTAGTTTTCTTTAGATTCATTTAAAACTATCGAAGATTGTGAAGCAAGTGTTTCTTCTCCTCATCCAGTAGCATCTTTTCAGCAGTTGTTTAAGGAATATGGGAAGATCCTTCACACCACCACTCAATATGCCACCGAAAGGGTTTTTGGTTCCAGCCCCAGCAGACAAAGCATGAAAGATGTTCTGGTAGTACAGTAAGGTGCCATAACACCTTCAGAGCACTTCAGAGGTACCCTTGAGCAAGGTACTGAACCCTCAAATGCTCATATAGGGCACTGCGATGAACTGGCATCCAGGGGTGGACCTGCCTTCACACATTGTGTCTCCTCCCCGTGACCCTTAAAGGGGTTAAGTGGCTAAGAAGACGGGATGAGACGGGTGAAAATAGGGCGTATAACAGAATCTCAGGAAACCTTGGACCCACCCTTGGAACCCGGTCCATCAAAAGATTTGTTCAGTACCACATCTGGCTTGTGTCCTAAACCCTCCACTATGTTTACCTGCTATTATGCAATAGCACATAATGAGAGTGTAACGGCCTATAAATGTGACGACAGCCTGGAGACCAACTCAAAGTGGCAGAGCTGCAGCGAGCCGCGCCAATAAACCGATAAAATGAGCCAGAATAAGTGTTTGATTCAGCTGAGGGGAGCACAATTCCAAAACGAGTGTGTTTAGTCTTCGTGATCTTCCTCTGCCGCCGCCGCGTGTGGCTGCGCCATACAGTCAGTGCCAATTTTCTGCTTAGACGGACTCCGTTTCCATTTTATTTCTCCATTCATATGGTGGAGAGGGCTGCGACTCGCCATCCGACCGTTCATTGCAATTAAAGGCTTAATGACACACTTTGGTTCGGCCTGTCTGCCGCAGAGTTTACTGCCAGAATTAACCAATTAGCGTGGTGGGGAAGGCGTCATGGAAACTGGGCAAAATCCCACCGTTTGAGTTTAGTGAGCTGATTTAAAGTGGTGGACGCTGGCAACATTTCAATTCACACAGTCGATCTGCTGCCCGGGAGGGGGGGGGGGTTACAGGGAAGCTGGAGGATGTTATAAAGATGTGATTAAGTGATGGATTATAGGGTGACATTAAGAAAAGAGCCTCTCGTACCATTTTCACCTTTCCACGCGTCACAGGTGCACACCTCCGCATTCATGAGGGTCTCCCGGCTGCCCGGTGGTGTTCTCCCAAAGGCGTGCGTGAATGGGAACGTCCTTCACTGCCGCGCTGCCTGGCAAGTAAAGCTCGCTCCGTGTGCGTGCGCGCGCGCACGTGCACGCAGGCGTGTGTTAATGCAGAGAGGGGTCAAAATGAAATATAGAGGAAGAGGAAAATTGGGAGAAAATTGTACGGGAGATAGAAAGGATGAGAGGGCTGGGAGGGGGATGTAGAGAGAAACAAACACACAGGATAAAGGTGGAGACTTCACCCAGCAGGATTGAGCAGAAGGTTTCTAAATGGCAGCAAATATGTGCAGACTGAAACGTCCGAATCTTCCTCAATCCTCAGTCTTTCTTAGTCTCACACTTTGAGTAAAAATACTGAACAAAATCATGACACTTATATTCATTGAGAGTGAAGTGCTGTGTTTCGCAGGGAAAAAAATAATCTTTTGTTATTACTTTTTACCCATATCCCACATGTTAAACAGCTCAGAAGAAGATTCACACTTACTTTCATGTAGAAATTATAAATATTTTATCCTTCTGCCCAGCATTTACATTTACCCGTTTGGGAGGAATTTAACTGGTATATTTGGTTCAGGCAACAGCTAGCTAAGAAAGAGTGAGCATTCTTCTGGATGTGGCGAGGAGGAGAGGAGAGGAGAGGAGAGGAGAGGAGAGGAGAGGAGAGGAGAGGAGAGGAGAGGAGAGGGGGAGGGGAGAGGAGAGGGGGGAGGGGATGAGAGGAGGGGAGAGGAGAGGAGGGGGGAGGGGAGAGGAGGGGGGGGGAGGGGATGAGAGGAGGGGAGAGGAGGGGGGGGAGGGGAGGAGAGGAGAGGAGAGGAGAAGAGAGGAGAGGAGAGGGGGGGAGGGGAGGAGAGGAGAGGAGGGGGGGGAGGGGAGAGGAGAGGGGGGCAAGGGAGAGGAGAGGGGGGAGGGGATGAGAGGAGGGGGGAGGGGAGAGGAGAGGAGGGGGGATGAGAGGGGGGGAGAGGAGAGGAGAGGAGAGGAGGGGAGAGGGGAGGGGAGATGAGAGGGGAGGGGATGAGAGGAGGGGAGAGGAGAGGAGAGGAGAGGAGAGGAGAGGGGAGGAGAGGAGAGGAGAGGAGGGGGGAGGGGAGAGGAGAGGGGGGAGGGGATGAGGGGAGAGGGGAGGAGAGGAGAGGAGAGGGGGGAGGGGAGGAGAGGAGAGGAGAGGAGAGGGGGGAGGGGAGGAGAAGAGAGGGGAGGAGAGGAGGGGGGAGGGGAGAGGAGAGGGGGCAGGGGAGAGGAGAGGGGGGGGAGGGGATGAGAGGAGGGGAGAGGGAGAGGAGGGGGGAGGGGATGAGAGGAGAGGAGGAAGGAGAGGAGAGGAGAGGGGGGAGGGGAGGAGAGGAGGAGGGAGGGGAGGGGATGGGAAGAGAGGAGAGGAGAGGAGAGGAGAGGAGAGGAGAGGAGAGGAGAGGAGAGGAGAGGAGAGGAGGCATCAGTCAGTATATGATCCAGCCAAATTCAGTGCAGATTTATAGACCTGCTGTTCATGGAGATGTGACCTCATCACAAAAAGAAACGACATACTGACCATCAACTATGATCTGGAAAAGATTTTTTTGAAATAAAAAAGAAGCCTCATGATGTCCTGGTATCCTTTAATCCCAGCAGAGCCACAGTGACTATGAGTCGCGTGTGAAAGGATGTGTCGAAGTCGGTATAAATGAATGAGTTTTATTTTTCATTATCACCAAGACTAAACTTTCCTTTCCATCTTTCATCTGCAGAGGTGCAGCAAAACATCACATTAGCCTAAAGCTCGGTGCACTGATCCGCAAATATGTTTGATTTCCTCGTTTGAACTGTGTCAGGTGGCCCTTCAGTCCTGGAAATTTGGTCTATCTGACAGTCTTGGTGATTACTGTAAGGAGGAGACTGTTTATTATTTTAAGCTATTTAACTTTGTTGGCCTGTTTATATCGTCAACATCTTATCATGAGGGCCTACGTGACCTGCAGCTCACACAGGAATATTTCCCATCGTGGACCTCAGTTCCAAAGCTCTGGAAACACTGTCGCTAAGCTGTTGGTGTACTCACATTTGTCTAAGCACCAATTATCTTTAATGCAATGTATTATTCTCTGAGAGAGCAGATGAGGTAGACCAAAACCTACAGATTAACACTGGAAATGACAGCGAAATCAATTTATTCTTTTTGAATCCTGCTTTGAATGCTGGCTAGACTGGTCTCCACTTGAGCTACACAACAAAGGCTGAAATAAAGAAATGAGGCTACAAGTGTTATACTCAGCCCACATCTTTGTCACTCGTCACAACACCTTCCCATGTGGAGCTGAGTCGCACAGACTTGGCACTAGTAGAAATAGTGGTGACGAGAAGACGAGGGCTGGAGAAAGAGCACTAAAGGGAAATGTATTATGAGGTACTTCCCTTTTACAACACAGAAGCAAACAAACACATATTAACCTGTGGGTGCCCGCTCTGGACTCAACGTGTGTTATTAGAGATAATCAGCATTCCCAGATTATCATCCAGATCAAATCAAATCAATTCATCTTTATTTATATAGCGTCTGTTACGATCAAAATTGGTCTCTAGGTGCATTACAGAGACCCAGGGCCTGACCCCCAACAAGATACTGTGTCAACAAAATACTCCCCTTTAACAGGAAGAAACCCTGAGCGGTACCAGAACCAGGCTCATATGAGGGGATGGCTGATGAGGAGGGGAGGGGAGGAGAAGAGATGAAACGCGAGGAGAGGAGAGGAGAGGAGAGGAGAGGAGAGGAGAGGAGAGGAGAGGAGAGGAGAGGAGAGGAGAGTGAAGCTCAGGAACTGAAATTCAATATTGAAGCTTTGAAGAGAATATCAGCTTTATGAGGAAGCAACAGCTCTGAAAGTCAGTCACAGCCTGGCTAACATGCCACCATATGATCTCCTTCACAGAACCAAGTATGTCACATCCAGACAGGCAAGAAGAATCTTCTAGCGCACTCTGAAATGAAGCCCGGCGACACTGAGCCCCGCTCTGCCAAGACCACCCATTTCCTCTCTATTATTACCCTCTGCTGGGTGGTTGGGGTTGGAGCCTGGCTCATCTCATGTCAGACAGTACTGGCAGGCTGCATCAGGACAGGTCACCAGTTCATCACCCCGCTGACACAGCCAGACTGGGGGGACATTTCGGAGACGCCAAACAATCTAATGTGACCGTGGAAACGGCAGGAGGAAGCCTTCTAATCTTGAGCAGCAGACAGCAACACAATCATGTGTGTTTCACAACATGACCTTTTTTTTTTTTAAAAGCTACTTAAAAAATACAGTTGTCAGCTGAATGATGCCTCAAACTGATAGTTCATGAAGCATTTCTCTACACCTTGGAGATGTTCATTTAGAGCTTGCGCTTTATCAGCCAAGTGCTGACTTTCATGATTTCTCAGATGTAAAATGTGAAATATTCCTTTTACCTTTCCTTGTACTCCTCCGTGAACCATCACCTTATCGTGGTGGAGGAGTTTGCGTACCCTAATGAGCCTGGGAGCTATGCTGTCTGGGGCAGTTTGCCCCTGGTAGGGTCTCCCAAGGCAGATTGGTCCTAGGTGAAGGGCCAGACAAAGAATGGTTCAAGACCTATCATGGAACATCTAAAAGAGAAGCCGCGTACCCGGCCCGGAGGGTTACCGGGGCCCCACCCTGGAGCCAGGCCTGGGGCTGGGGCTCGATGGCGAGCGCCTGGTGGCCGAACCAGCTATGTGGACACTCCCACTTCCGTGGACCCACCACCCGCAGGAGGAGCATGAAGGGTCCGGTGCAGTGTGGATTCGGCGGCGGACCAAGGCGGGGGCCTTGGCGGTCCGATCCTTGGTTATGGAAATTGGCTTTTGGAACATGGAACGTCACCTCTCTGGCGGGGAAAGAGCTGGAGCTCGTGGGGGAGGTTGAGCGTTACCGACTAGATATGGTCGGACTCACCTCCACACATAATGTCGGCTCAGGAACCCAAGTCCTTGAGGGGGGTTGGACACTCTTCTACTCTGGAGTTGCTCAGGGTGAGAGACGGAGAGCGGGGGTGGGCTTTTCGCTTGCCCCCAGACTCTCTAGTTCGACGTTGGGGTTCTCGCGGTCGAGCGAAAGGGTTGCTTCCCTGCGCCTGTCTGTTTGTTTTGTCTGAGTGACCGTCGCGTGAGTGTGTCTGTTCATCTCCCTCGTTGTGTGTTGGTGTTCTGTGGTTCCTGGAGGGCCGCTCCTGCTCCGTGTTTCCTGGAGGGCCACTCCTGCTCTGTGTTCTCTGGAGGGCCACTCCTGCTCCGTGTTTCCTGGAGGGCCGCTACTGCTCCGTGTTCCCTGGAGGGCTGCTCCTGCTCTGTGTTTCCTGGAGGGCCGCTCCTGCTCTGTGTTCTCTGGAGGGCCGCTACTGCTCTGTGTTCCCTGGAGGGCCGCTCCTGCTCCCCGTGCCCTGGAGGGCCACTCCTGCTCCGTGTTCCCTGGAGGGCCGCTCCTGCTCCGTGGGTCCTGGAGGGCCATCATGAACACTCTCACGTAACACTCTCTGCTGCTTCCATAGAACCCTCATCCAACAACAATAACATATTTAACACTATAGAGGTAGTCTCTGTTCCACGGTTAAAAGTTCACCAAGCACAGAGCAGGGGAGCGGTCAATCACCATAATCTTATTAAAATTATTACCAAAGCACAAGTTGGAGAACCTATTATCACAATTAAATGTGGATTATTAAATATTAGATATCTTTTGTGCAAATCCCTGTTAGTGCACGACCTGATAGCGGATCATCACATTGATTTATTTTGTCTAACTGAGACCTGGTTTCAGGAGGAGGAGTATGCTAGCTTAAATGAATCTACTCCTCCTACCCATCTTAATTATCATATTCCTCGTATTACTGGTCGAGGAGGGGGAGCGGCAGCAATCTATCACTCCAAGTTATTAATTAATCCTAGGCCAAAACATGGTTCCAGTTAATTTAAAAGCCTGACTCTTGGCATCACCCATCTGAACCGGAGGACAGAAAAACCACTTTTGTTTGTAGTTGTATATCGGCCCCCTGCTGGACCACATTCAGAGTACCCATCTGAGTTCTCTGATTTCTTATCTGACTGTCCTGTCCTGAGAACAGATAAAGTCATTATTATTGGAGACTTTAACATCCATGTACATTTTAGAAATGACAGCTTTAGAAATGGCTTCATTTCATTACTTGAGTCCGATGCAGCAACCTCACTGAGAATTACGCTTGATTCTGTTGCCCCCCTGAAAAAGAAAATACAGGAGGTGCTTTTAGCCTGGAAAGACTGTCTGGCAGTTTACAAAAAGGCCCTCCGTAAGGCTAGAATAGCTTATTTTTCTTCTTTAATTGAAGAGAACAAAAATAACCCCAGGATTCTTTTCAGCACTGTGGCCAAATTAACTAAGAGTCACAGTGTTTTAGATCCACGTATCCCTTCTTCCCTTAGTGGTGAAGACTTCATGAGCTTCTTCACTGATAAAGTTCTAGCTCTCAGAGAAAAAGCTAACCAGGCCATCCCAACAACTGGACCATCACCAGATGTGCTGACTGTGGGAACATACAGGGTCTCCAATGAGCCCTTAAACTCCTTCACCCCTGTATATTTTCTGAGGCGTCTTCATAAATCCAAGTCCACCACGTGTCTTTTAGATCCCATCCCAACACACCTGTTGAAGGATGTTTTACCATTGATAGGCGGTTCTGTCCTGGACCAGATCAATTGTTCTTTTGCAACAGGTTATGTACCCCGGTCCTACAAGGTGGCAGTGATTAAGCCGTTGCTTAAAAAACAATCACTGGATCCTGATGTATTAGCAAATTATAGGCTGATATCCAACCTTCCTTTTATCTCTAAAGTTCTTGAGAAGGTGGTGGTGACTCAGTTACTGAAGCACCTGCAGAGAAACAGCCTGTTTGAGATGTTTCATTCAGGCTTTAGAGCTCATCACAGCACAGAAACAGCACTTAATAAAGTTACCCCAGACAAGCAACAGTGGCAAGGAAAAACTCCCCTTTAACAGGAAAAAACTTTGAGCAGGACCAGGCTCATGTAGGGGGACCCTCCTGCTGATGGGGGGGCTGGGTAGAGAGAGAGGAGAAGAGGGAGGACAGGTAGAGGAGAGAATAGGTAGAAG